>NW_013666422.1:80135-81193 GCF_000517525.1 Limulus polyphemus
GGACGGCTAGCGCAGATAGCCCTCGTGTAGCTTTGCGCGAAATTCCAAAAAACAAACAAAACAAACAATCAGAGGAAGAGTAATCAATTGGTAGAACCCACCGCCTAAAGTAACTACCCTTAACCAGATATTGGGTTTGGCTGTCATTCTTATCATGGATACACAGCTGAAATGCAAAGCTTGTTTGGTACTACCATATCTCGAACCGAGACCTAGGATCCAAGTCTAATATTCTAACCAATAGGTCATACTCGGGCCCGTTGAAAATGCTGCCATCATCTGTATCATGTATCCAACCAGGTTCAAGCAACATATAGGAACTTTCATACTGTTGATTTCATCTGTAGTAAAACAAGAGTTTTGAGGTTCCCGTGGTAAAAAATTAGCTTTATTGTTCCTTCAGGCTTCTTCCTCTTAAAGTTTAGTTTACATAATGTTTTTTGTTGTATTGTAGTTTATGATTGGTCCATATTTCAGGTAACTTTAAAAGCAAAGTTAAAAGAAGTGTTAAACAAGAAGTTATTTACTGAAAAAAATTGCCAGTTTAGATTTTACTACTTATCCGTCGATAAAAATAAATATTTTAGTTATAATAACGCAGTAATAATCACACTAATAGTTAGGTTGATTTAAGAACTAGATGACATTCTAGCTACATTTATACCCTGACACTAACTTTAACAGGTTGGCTTCTTAAAGGTGAACATTCTTACACCATTCAAACCTGGAGCTTCATTTTTATATGTATTTATGGCACCATATCTCATCCAAGTTAAAGATGGTTCTTATATATCCATGTTGTTACTCAGTTAGAGACTGCTATATCTGGATCTTTTCTGTTTGTCACCATGGTTGCATTGGTTAATGTATTTGCACACAAAGGCTTTGCTTTCATCTGGCATTAAAGCCTCCTATCGCTAGATATATGAGTATTGTCAGACAGATCGAGAACTTCAATCTTCAGAACTATGTAATATCTATGTACATATTGGCGATTAAGACGTGTGGGTAACTACAAGTGAGCTATCTGGAAGGTTTGTTACTTGCAATGGTGATTA
>NW_013666422.1:81203-122669 GCF_000517525.1 Limulus polyphemus
ATTTAAGCCGTCTCCAGCCATTATTAGTCTTTGTATATAGTGTAAAACTATTGTAAATATTGTTCTTGAAGAGGGGCTTAGTCTTAGATATACAAAACTGTTTAGTGTAAGCATTATTATTCAGTTTATTTTGTGACTTAATATTTAATAATTATTCGCTTTTCATAACAAGAGAGTTAAAAGTAATTATTTTAAAGGCGATAGTTATGACAAATTTGGTTGCATAACTCGGTAAGAGTCATACATTGTGTGTGTATATGGTTCAAATGCTGTAGTATTGTTGCCACCGCTTTACTCGAATTTTTGGTATTTTTCTCGTTACTTTAAGTGAGTATTGTTACATTATAGCATCGCTCGCGTAGTTTATAGAATGTTCGAGGCCTTAGTAAACAACATATAAATATAGGCGACCAAACGAGCGCAAGTCAAATAAAAGTTCAGTCAGAAGAAAGTTAGAAAACATGAAATTACCCGGCGTGTGAGTGATTAGCTATAACGAAACGACATTTTAAAGTGAGTTTCACAGTTTAATAGAGATAAGGAGAATAATTTGTCTTGTCAAAGTGTGTTTTAAAGTACTTGAACCCGTCTGTGTGGACTTTAACAAAAAGGGGACAATTATATATTGTCAATTGGATTCTAAAGTAATTGAATCAGCCTGATTGGACTTTTGACAAGAAAAAAGAAATTATTTGGAGACTTAAATACAACTGTGATATCCTATAGCTTAAAAAAATGTTTGTACATTTGACTTGTTTTCAACATATTATTTTAAAACAAGTGGATTATGTGCTGTCCATTTATTGTTCGAATTTATCGCCAACAAGTCACAGACACTTGCTATAGAAGGATCCTAACCCACCCATATTTAAAACCTTGACATCAACCATGTATTCGACCTTACTTCCATACATCTTACTATCATATATCAAGCCCAATTTGCACCTACAATACGCTCAGCTGACCATCATTCCTTTAAATACAAGTTTGTGGAAACGTTGCTTTTAGTTATGAGTTTTCTTACATAGTGACACTTCTAAAGATCATTATGGCTGAGGTGGAGCTATTGCAACTACCACTGTAGGATTCTTTTTCTTTTCCTGCAACTCGTTGAATTATCAATTCAAACCTAGTTGCCACAGAAATAGTTTCTGCTACTGTATAAATATATTTCAAAGACCCATATGGTCACACATAATCTGACTTTGGAGACCGTATATGAAAGATACTCTGATGATTCATTTCATATACATGGAGAAACATATCCATGGCAGGATATGTCCTCCGATGAATATGAAGTATATTTTCCATAAAAGTATCCAAATTCTCTTGGGTCTTTTACTTTTGAGCTTTGAACCAGTCTGATACATAACTCTCTTATCTATTAGGTTGAAATATCAATATAGCTCAGCTACAACTCTATCCTAATCACTAAACTGTTCTTATCTAAATTCTTGGTTGAGTCAGAAACTTAACCATTTAGATACAGAACCAGGCATTACACCGCTTATTTCTCAGTCTGTCCAATACAAGCATTTATCTGCTTGAAATGCTTAGCTTGGTGTTCCAGGTCTCCCTTTGCTGTCCCTTGCATGTTAAGAGTATTGTCTGTTTCAACTCACCACCATGGGCTTGTGGCTGCATGAATAAATTCATTCATGAGACACCCATGATCTCATGGATATTAGATTGTGTTGGTACCAGGGATTTCAACATTTCTAAGGTCCCGTGGACGCTACTCTTGGTTGATGGAGGGATATGTTACCTTATAAAACATATTATCTCCCATATCTGCAGGATCCTGAGGTTCTTTCTCACCGCTAGTATTTCAAGAGTACACCTCTTTTTTTCAGGGAGGGTCAGGTCTTCCCCACATGTAAATATTTCCTTCTAGTAATGCTTTCTGTTTTTCTTGATAGTTAGAAAACACTGACTGGTGAGCTTCATTTTCTGGTGTTATCTCCAAAGTCCTCTGCCTACAGATGAAATTGGCTAACAGTGTGGATCAACTCCACTAATTGGTGATAAAAGTAGGTACCTTATAGAGACTTCTCCATTCATTTGCAGGACCTACAGACCACAAGTAACCATAGTGATTTTTGGTTGTACATGTCCTTCACCAGCTGAAGCTTAAGGTCAAGAGTAAAGTATCAGCAGCTCGAAAAATTTTTGGCTGTGGATTTTCTATGTTAAATTGCAACAGGATCAAGACTGTAGAGATATCCCTTTATATGATTAATGAAAGACCCTGATTCAGGAGAAACTTTCTCCTAGCCCATATCACATTCTCAGATTGTGGCCTCCCTTCATATATTTTGTCCCCTTCTTATACTTCAGTTTTTTTTTCTGGAAAATACCATCTCTAAGTTTAAAACAAAGTTTAAACTTATGCTTTGCAGTTCAACAAAAGGTTTGTTTGTTTGTTTGTTTTAGAGAAAAGCCACATTGGGATATCTGTTGTGTCCATCGCGGAAAATGGAACCTCAGATTATAGCATTGTAAGTCCTTAAAATTACTACTGTTCCACCAGATGACACAAAAAAAGGAGCACAGAAAAATTGCACATGCTAATAATACAGAAAACTCCATGAAAACAAATTCTGTGGCTTCAGCACCAAAATATTAACCTTATTATCTTACTCTATGGTATTCACGTGCACATTGATATCCTACAGATAAGAACAGTAACCAATTTAACAAGAGGTTTAGCAGAAAATGTATTATGTAGTTTAACTGAATTCTGACTGGAATGAAACTGGACATAAGTTGCATGATGCAAAAAACACCATTTAATTATAATGCACAGGGCAATGAACATGAAATAAACGATGGCCATACTTCTATTAAGTGTGTAGGTAGATCTTTACCAAGTGAAAAGTCTGATCTAATTTGGATAAGATTGAAATAATCAATCATTAAGTAGTTATTTGAATAAGGTCTATTCTTCTAGAGTGTATTTGCCACCCTAATCACGTTACCATTCCATTAACTAAAATGGGAAAGACAGATTCTGATTTGGTTGAAGAAAGAACTGTACACTAGTTTAACAGTAAAGAAAAACACTGTTTATTCACCTAAAATAAACAACTTAACGGAGGTTTTCAAGAGATGCACAACGACTGCACTTCTTTCTAACTGTGTTGCAATCTTAAGAAGGAGAAAATATGGTAGAATGTATTTAAAAGTGAAAGAATTAACAAGATAAATAGAAATAAGATCAACTTTTATAGTATTTTTGTCGCTCATGTCACGTTTCATCTCATGATTAAACATCCAGAAGACAGAGCCATCAGACATTGCTACGTTTCTATACAGTGGAATAATACTATTAGAGAACTTAACAAGCCTAAGGAATTCTCTGGTGACACCATCTGTAGGAAAGTATAGAAATACCAAGGGAAATTATTCTTAACAAGTTATGACTAGAACGAAAATAAGGTCAATACAGCCCAAAACCAGTTACCTGTACACTATACGTTAACACGTGTGTTAATGCACATACCTATGAAACTTATGTTCTATTTTCAAGTAAAAACTGTTGGTTTACTGACAAGTATCAGATAGACAGATATAAAAATAACTATAGATTTGTTCAGGAAATAAGGAGAGTTATTCTGATCAGATAACTGAGTCTTCCTAGTGTATGTAACATAATGAGACTGGGTAAAATATGAAAAAATAAAAAATTATTTATTATTTGACAAACAAAAAGAAAGCTTACATACTTGTGTACACAAAAAGACAGTCGCTTTTACTAATTTGTCTTAGTCTCACAGCTTTCTCTCTTTTGAAATAGACTTCCGTCGAACTAAGCACAATAGTCTTAAAAGTAAGTCTTCACTCTATAACCTCCTGGTATAAGTGAACCAAGAAAGTGCACCAGAATTAAAGAAGTAAACTCACTTTGTTTGTCCAGTCGACAGTGTCACCTCTTTCACTGATCGGATGCTATATTCAGATAAAGACCAACAAAAGACATAATAGTGCTAATACTTTAAATTTTTATGCTAAATGTTACTGTAATATCCTCTCGGGTAGAATAGACGTTGTGTACTATAAAGAACAAAGAGACAAAGCAACAAAGCAACTTTCTAAACCATGCGTTGTCATCATTACAGCAGGAGACGCTAATCAGTTGCCTTCACTATTTCAGCAACTCAAAATTATAAAGAGGAAAAGTTTATTATAATGCATAGTTATTCCATTTCTCTCTAACTCTATTGTCGTTATTACAGAATAGAAAGTAAATAATCGATCATTTTTAAAAAGCTCTATATTACAAAAGCTGGTAGAAAACAATGATATACCTACATATCACACCTTAAAACATTTTTGTTAATAAGAAATGTTCACCTTTTTAAACGAAAAAAGAAAGAGATATGTAGTCTACCACAAGATATCAATAATAGAAAATATCAATAATGAAACATGTATAACAAAATAGTTATAAAGAGGAAAGTAGACAGAAGACTGAAACAGTGTGTATGTGATTTGAATAAATAAATGGCTAAAAATTGACTCGAAGAAATGACAGTTACTGGTCAAAATGAATTTAGTATACCTGCAGACATCTGACGTTTCCAGGAATGACAAGAGAAGAAAATTCACAATAAATATAATAGGCCTAGTACTAATATCTTATGACAAGTATAATTAATTAAAAACATTTTTGGCCAGCTTAGAATGGGGGTTAACACAATAACAATTGTTGTTGTGAGAAATGACTTATATATATATAAATAGTGTTCCGACTACTATTGTGTTCGTTGTATCATATCCAGCTTGATGATTTCTGTGTTGAGCGAAATGTGTCGTTGGTAATGGATATAGTGGGCATAGTGTGATTGTTGTGTCATTGTTTTTTCATTGACGGGTTCTTTTAAATTGCTCAGAAGTGGTTCAGCAGTAAGTCTGATGGCTCACACTACTCAATGCGTGTGATGGCCGGTTAGCACTGCACATGTAGCCACTTATCCCATGTTTCGCCTAAGCTGTCATTCAGATTGGAAATATGAAATACTAAGTGTTGTTCTTAAAATTATCTCTATTACTTGCGATCAGAAATATTAATCTCAGATTGAATTTCGAAGTTTTATTTGCTTATTTTGTATTTGTGACACCTCTGTATGACTTAGTCTGGTTATTTTATATTATAAGCAACTCCTTTTTGGGGTTTATTATATACGGTCAACTTGGGGTGGTTTCGAAAGTTATTTAATTTTGGATCTCTGAAATCTCAATATACATTATTAGAAATTACACTGTTTAGCAATTTTCCAGGACCTTCAACATTACAACGTCAAAAACCTGCTTATTAATATTTTGTTAGATAAAAAGTTTTTAAAGAAATTTGTGAGATGAAAGGCCCTGGCATAGCCTAGTGGTTAAAGTGCTCGACTTGCAACTTGTGGGTCACAGTCGTATCCCGTCATCTAACATGCTTGCCCTTTCAGCTGTAGCGGCGTTATAATGTGATGTTCAATCCCACTATTCGTTGGTAAAGAGTAACCCAAGAGTTGTCGGTGGGTGGTATTGACTAACAGCCTTACCTTATCGTCTATCACTCGGAGATGTCTAGCGCAGACAGCCACTGAGTAGCTTTGCGCGAAATTAAATAAAACTAATAAAACTGAATGGAAAGTGTTCTTGTTTTATTTTATAAGCTTTCTTTGAAACCTTTACAGTCTTTAACATTACACAGTTGAAAATAACTGGAACGTTTTTAATATCAGATAATTAGTATTAACTTCTGATCACAGCAAGCTACGCACTCCGAGCGAAACTAAAAATCCACCTGACAATCATTGTAGCTAAATAAATATACCCTTCTTACGTTTCTACTTATAAATATTTATAATACATTGTTTCATCAGGGTTGGGTATTCTTGATCATATTTAAAATAATATTCGTAGTTAAGAAAGAATGCCAACTACTTTACACAGGTTTTTCTAACGAGACACAAAACTCGAGCGTTTTCGAATAGTTCCCTATTCTTCTTCAGGATAATAAAGGGTTATGTTTAATGAGTTTAATGAAATATATAACATGGATGTCGATGTCACGTAAACCGGATGTTCAATATGAGTTAGCTTTGAGAAGTAGCCAATCATAACGTAGAGTTGTTGGTGTCAGATTTAGTTTATGCCAAAGAGGTGTGTACAGTACATAAAAGACTTAAGTGGGATAATAGTTATAAGAAATGTTAACCAATTTTTTTAAAGATTAAATTTAAAATATAAATAAAATAACGGCAAAAGATGGTGGGAAATAGAGAAAATGATAATATGACGCAATATTTAGGAAATAATACCAGTATAGAGAAATTAAAGTGTAAATAATACTAATAATGTAAAGTAAGTTTAATTATGAATTTAGTTTTGAAAATCTTTTCAGAGACATACGAAGGTCAACAATCCTGGGATCAAGATTGATGCCATTTGGCGTTACAGTTTTTAATAGTGCTATCCAGTAAGCTTCTTTAATTTCCCTGTTTCTGTTAGATGCAAAATTTGTCTCTATACCCGTCAGTTTAATGTCTTCAAGATAATGTCCAGGCATGTTAAAGTGTTTTGCGACTGGAAGTTATTTGTTTGTTTTGATTGTTGATTTCTGGTTATTAAAACGTACCCGTTTTGTTATTTTGGTTTTACCTACATATTGTAAGTTGAATTTTGGGCATTGGATTTAGCAAATAACGTTTTTCTTTTTTAGAGGTTATGGGTTTAGTGATTTTAAACTGCTTTTGGTTGTTTTTATCGGAAAATTTGCCCGTTTCCTGCATGAACTTATAGGTTTGGCATCGCTAGCTATTGCTAGGGTGACTTCCATCTGGTGTCGACTTAAAGTTGACTTTAGCTTGTACTAAATGAGAATGCAAAGTTATATTTTTCCTGAAAGAAACGACAGGAACTTCTGTAAAAATGGACTTTAGTCTATCTTAGTGATGTTGAAGGATGTAAAAGTGTTTCTTTAGTATCTAGAGTAGATTTCTTTTAGTTTAGGGTGATAGGTAATAACCAGTGGAACAAGAATTGGTTTTAAATAATTGTTTCGATGCAGATTCACGTGGTATGTTGTTATCTTTGTCAAGTTGTTGGGTGATAGTGTTTTGTTTATAACAGCTTTAAGTCATAGTTTGTTTCAAAGAATTAATGTGATTGTCATAGTTCTTACTGTCAGAGAATACCTTCTTTAATCTAAGGTAGATTTGGACCCCCAACCACAATTTGTTAAAATTATCGAAAATGTGTTATGTAGCTTACAGAAAAGCCAACACACCAGTCGTGAAACGTTACAGTTCCTTTTATCTAAACACCCAGTTCCAGATCGTTTTCATATGTTACTAAAAAATACACAAACTCAAAAATCCTGGTCGTCCTATTATTTCTAATTGCAGTATGCCTACTGAAAACTTATCTGCTTACGTTGATCACCACATCAAAGATACCCCCCCCCCCACCCTTTGACGACGTACTTAAAGACACAACACATTTTCTGAACATGATCTCTGACATTAATAGCAACGGAAAACTTCCTACAAACACAATTCTCTGTACTATGGATATTTCTTTTCTCTACACAAACATTCCCCATGACGAAGGCCTAAAAGACCTAGAATATTCTCTGCTAAAACTAGACAAACCCAACACTCAAATTATTACAGACCTGAACTAGTACTTACACTTAATGGTTTTGAATTTAATAATGAGTTCTATATTCAAACAAAGGGCACAGCTATGGGAACCAAGATGGCACCAAACTATACCAACATTTTTATCGGAGACTTAGAGACGACACTGTTGGAAAGTTGCACAGACAAACCAACGTTTTGAAGACGCTACATTGATGACATTTTTTTCATTTGGGTATGAGACAAAATGCCATTACTGTTCTTTTATAAACATGCTAATACCTTCCACGGTTCTATTAAATTTACTCTAGACTACTCCACTACCTAAGTAAGTTAAACATTAAAATATGGTTTTCTACGTATTGATTTGTACCAAAAACCAGCGGATAAACCACAATACTAACATAATCCAAGCTGTCACCTTCCACACACCAAATACAATATCTCATTCAATCAAGCACTTAGATTAAAGAAGATATGCTTTGACAGTAAGAACTATGATAGTCACATTAATTCTTTGAAACAGATTATGACTGAAAGGGGTTATAAAAAAACATTTTCACCCAACAATTTGACAAAGATAACAATATACCACATGAATCTGCCTTGAAAAAATTACCTAAAACAAAATTTTCTCGTGTTCCACTGGTTATTACCTATCACCCAAAACTAATAAACCTACCCCGAATACTAAAAAAAAAAACACTTTTACCTCTTTCAACTCAATGATAGTCTAAAATCCATTATTACAGAAGTTCCTGTCGTTTCTTTCAGAAAAAAATATAACTTTGCATTCACACCTAGTTCATGATAAAGTCAACTTTAAGTCGACACCAGGTGGAAGTCATCCTCACAATAACAAGCGATGCCTAACCTATAAGTTCATGCAGGAAACGGACAAATTTTCCGATAAATACAACCAAAAGCATTACAAAATCACTAAACCCATAACCTGCTCTACAAAAAACGTTATTTACTTAACCTAATGCCGAAAATGCAATTTCCAATATGTAGGTCAAACCAAAACAACTATACTGGAACGTTTTAAACTTATTAAATACTGTAACGCCAAATGGCATCAATTTCTATCCCGGGATTGTTGACCTTCGTATGTCTCTGAAAAGGTTTTCAAAACTAAATTCATAATTAAACTTACTTTATATTATTAGTTTCATTCATGCTTTAATTTCTCTATATTGTTATTATTTCCGATATATATAGCGTCACATTATCATTTTCTCTATTTCCCACCACCTTTTGCCGTTATTTTAGTTTTAGTTTTAATTTTAATATTGGTTAACATTTCTTATAACTATTATCCCACTTAAGTCTTTTATGTACTGTACACACCTCTTTGGCACAAACTAAACTGACACCATGTATCGTAAGTGTTTTTATCTTTCTGTTTCCATTAAGAATTCTTATATAGATTTTTGTCGCAGTTGTAAGGACTGAGTGTGCCAGGATGCAAATTGGAAGGTCCAAGGTTTACGCCTAGATACTGCTAAACACGCTTCGCATTTTTAGCTGTTGATGCCTTACAAAAGTGACAGACAATCCAATTATTCAGCTCAAAGCCCTTGTGACGACGGATATTACTGACTAGCTGCTTTCTTTCTCACCAGTAGTTCAAAATTAGGAACTGCTATATCTGAATCCTCGGGATCTCTGATTAGTCGTTTAGCACATGTATGCGCAAATTACCGTCAGAGGCATCACTAGGTGTTTAAAAGATTCAAGGCCCATAGGTGCGGGAATTTTCGACGTTTCAGTATGATATAAATCGTGGTTTTGTATTCTGATTTTTCAAGACACCAACTGGGGATTGGGGCACTGTCAAATATAATCGAGGCATGGGCCTCGTGGGCCAACACCTAACAATGTCTCTGGTTACTGGTCAGCCTGAAATTACCAAACTTAATTTTTTTAGTGTATCAGAAATCCCCCCTCAGTGGTTCAGCAGTAAGTCTAAAGGCTTATAACGCTAAAACCCAGGTTTCGATACTCGTAGTGTACACAGCACAGATAGCCCATTGCATAACTTTGTTAACAACAGACCAAACAAAAATATTCCGATATATATTAACTTGGGTAATCAAACATAACTCTGCTGTATATTTATGACCTGAAAAGCAGTTAATATTTATGTTTTTATTATATGTGTTATGTAAACAAAAAATTATTGATCTTCGTTTGAAAGTTCACTGTATTTTACTGAAGATAGGCTATTTATGTAATCATTAAAGTTCGATTCATTTCAGGTCTGTTTACTAATTATATCATAATAAATTAATATTTTGAAATTCGGTATGAAGTATTGTATTAGAAAGCATTACACAACTTTTTTTATGGAAAATATAAGTCTATAAAGGATAACAACAAAAAGAAACATTTTTTTTAAATGTGCTTTTGAATTGTGTTAAGTTCTCTCACATTTTTTTGCGAACATTTAATAATTATCAAGTTATTATTTTGTAAAATTTACATAACCACCCTCTTTAGTTTCACGTACGCCCTAGGGCTTTGTTTGTCACGTGCTGTGTTTACAACGGAAGGTTATGTTACTTGTATTGTAAAATAATTATTATTAATCACTTCAGATAGGCTTTACATTGTATTAAGTAATTATTGACAATCTATCGTCTATTGAAATTTTGGTAACTTGATCAAATAAAAATGAAAAATGATTTAACATTATGCAAAAGTGTGTAATACTAGTATTATTCTATACCAATACCTAAACTAGAGGTTGAGTAGAGTAGAACTAGAAGTTAACTAAGAACTTGTACTATTATTAATATTCATAAAGTCTTAAGGCGTTAGATTTAAGAAATTTATTGTATCAATGCATTAACTTTTTGTCATATTTAATAGTGTTCATGTAAAAATGTATCAAAATTAGGAAAATTACTCAGGAAAAGTGGGAGAACGCAGAAAATTTAATGCAGAACCCCCAAGAGCTTCTACTCAGTCTAGTTCCAGGGCACTAAGGCCAGTGCTGGACCCTGGTTGTAATGGGTACAACTGTGGAGCACATTCCCTCAGTCAAATGAACCTTGCCACTCCCATCCCCCCCCCCCTCACCTGTTTGATAGAGAGAATAGTATGACAATGGTATACAAACATAAATTGTGGGAGGGTAGGAGTCACTTTCAGCTTAGAAATTTAGATAGATCAAGTTTAACTTTTGAATGGGTTGCTTTTTGATGTGGTGGATCACTGGATTTGGTAAGTGTAAATGTGTTTATGGGAAGGTTTCATAAATATTTAAATTATCATGGCTGGATTTAATTTTCTTTTTTTTTTGATAAGAGGATGGGGCAGCTTTGATGGAGCAAGAGGTCCCTTATTTGTTAGTTATTGTCTATTAAATGTTATATTAAATTTTATCCTAAGGTAATTCAACTGTATTGAAATTAAAAGGGCATTTGTTTCATTGTCCCAAATTTAATGTGTGTGGTTAATATTCACCCAATTATTATTTATGAAAGCTCAGCAAAATATTTGTAAAGTCCAATGGAATAGTTTCTTTTTTTCTCCTTTTAAAGCAAATAATCAGATAATTATTTGGTATAGTTTTGACATCAAAGTTTCTCATCATATAAGAACACAGCAGTAAACTTTTGACCTAACCTAAGTTTGACAGTAAACTTGCAATGTGTGATTCAAATGTCTTATTTACAAGTGACTAAATTAGGCTAAATTATTTTGTAATCAATGGACTGTACCAAGTTTAAAGTTAAACTTGTAGGAATAAACTTGCAAGGTAAATAACTATGCTCAGAACAAATTACATACACAAAGCTACATAAATGAAGACTTTCATGAAATAATGTATCCCTATTATTTTTGAGAGGACATTGTGCCATTAGAAATGTTTCAGAGGAGGGCTGCTAGGATGATACATAAGATGGAAAATTTTCATAGGAGGATAGATTAAGGTCTATAAAATTGTTTTCTCTTGAAAAAAAAGAAAAGTTATAGGGAATCTGACTGATGTGTTTAAAGTTGTTAAGGGAATTAATAACGTTGATGCATTACCTTTTTTGTTGTCAATGGTGAGAATGATAGGACTAAAGGACACAAATATAAATTTTGGTAGGGGTAGCAGTCCTCTTTAGCTAAGATTGTTATTTTCTTAACAGGATTGTTGGCCTTTGGAATGGGTTACCTTGAGATATGGCAAATTTAACTGTAGGTCCACTAAATATTGTGGTAATCTATTCTTTTTTTGAACTGGAAAGGATCATTTCTTTATGTATAGAATATATGTAAGGACATAGTACATTACTTAACATAATGTTTAGGGGCAACAAGGGACCTTTTGGTCCATCTAGGCTGTCCTATCCTCTAAACTAAAGCTATTACAAAAAAAAAAAACTCAATGCTATATCATTCATATAGTTATTAAGCTTTCTCTTAAACTCACTTAAATTAGGGGGTCCCAGAGAATTATAGTTCTTGACCATGGAAGCATGTGAATGCGAAATTGCAGTTGTGAATACATAAATCTCACATAAACAAACTACTAATTATTGTACATCAAAAAACAAATAAAACGTCTACAGTACTAATACACACTGAATTTGCATGATTTATTTATTGTAAATCTGCTTTAAAAACATCTCGATGATTGCTAAACCCATCATTCACCATTTTTAGAGATCACTGAGTGAATGTTAAAACTAAAACCAGCATGTCTGTTCAAATTGGCTGGACCAATAAGAATCAATGATAGATCAAATGATGGCTCTCTTCATACTTTACTTTGGTATAGCCTGTTTCATTGGATCCGGAAGCATTTGCTATTTGAAAACACACAAACAAAATTTTAAAACCATTTAATATTCTCTTTAGGTATTTCATTTTTAGAAACAAGGACATACAATACATTTTGTGGTGTGTATTACATAATGCATAACTGGTTTGTTCAGTTTTGTGACCGGCATTTTGGTCTTTTAATAGACCAGGGACGGTCAGGTTCAAAAGACCTCTTCCTCCTTTCCGAACTATGGTTTTGATACTGTTGATTATTTATGTAGATATAACATGAGGGTCAGAGTAAACTGCACTTGCTCCGACCCCTTTCAGGGTAATGTCCATGTACGTATCTTCATTTACACTCGTGTGTTGTGCATAACATCATGTAATTCGGTGTTGTAAAGTCTTACATTTAGTGAACAGTTCCATATATGCATACAACACATTTCACATGTTTGAAACTAATATAATACATTTTACATTTTTTAAGGTCTAGTAATAGGTGGCCTTATTAAACCTTTATTTCTAAAATATATGTTTACAGGTGAGAGGTACTTAGGTCTACTTCCACCATGTATGTAGTAGCAGTCAAGTTCACAGAGTAGGTCATTCTTTTGCTAATATTTCTCAAAGTAATTTAGAGTATTATGCAAGAGTCTATTGGTTATAGTTTGTAGGTTTGCATAACTGTGCAAAAATTTTAATGAAGTGCTACGAGGGACTTTATATGCTGTGGTAATAAGTGAGTTTTGTATAGATTGTAGTTTATATGTTTGGGAGCTATGTTTTTCCATGTGGGGCATGCATATTCTATGATGGGAAATATATGTTTTGTATATTTTTATAATGTTGTCAGGTGATGTTCCCTGGTTTTTGCCTGTTAGACTTCTTGCATAATTTGTATGTTTCCAGATTTTTGTTAATATATTATTTGTATGTTTTACCCATGTTAGTTTTGGGTCGAAAGTTAATCCTAAACATTTTGCAGGGGTTTTGGTCTGGAGAAGTGTTCCATTCATGTATAATTTAAGTGTTCTTTTTTTATGTTTTGTTAGTCTTGTAAAAGTAAATAATTGGTCTTTAGTAACTTTATTTTTATTCGATATTGTTGGCATTATTCTTTTATATCATTTAATAATGGTTGTAGATTTGTTGCTGCTATGTATGGGGTGGGGGCACTTTTCCAAACCACAACATCATTTGCGAATTGTGGTGCAAATCCATGATTAGGGTCTTTTAAAGGCATATTGCTCAGATACGTTATGAATAGAATAGGACTAACTACCCCTCCTTGTGGGATGCCTGCCTCTGAGGTGAATGACTCAGAGTAGATTCCCCTGACATTTATTTTGCAATTTTTATTTTCCAAAAAGTTAGCCAGCCAGCAAATAATCACCCACGGTAGTTCCAATTCCATCATGCGTAACCTAAGACCATTGTGCCATACAGTGTCGAAAGCTTTCTCGACATCGAGAGAGCAGGCAACATTGCATTCATTTTTTATTAAAGCTATCTATAATTGTTTCTGTTAATCTAACCAAGTGATCTGTTGTCTGTCTGAATTTTCTAAATCCATTTTGTATTTCTGGTAATTTTGAGGTTGCTTCTAGGTAATTTGAGAGTCTTCTGCTTATTATTCGTATTTTTCCTACCACTGGTCAGGCTGATCGGGCGGTAGTTGTTTGGTTTATTTGCTGGCTTTCCTTCTTTATGGAACATTAGTATGATTGCTTGCTTCCAAAAAACCAGGATGTATCCAGAACTTAGTGATAAATTAAAAAGTGCTGTGAGGTGTCCATACAGTCTCTGAGTGCCTTTTTTGAGGCAGATAGCCTGTATGCTGTCTTCTTCTGGTGCTTGGTTTTTTAGTAACTTTTATAGCTAATTTTACTTCCATTTCTGTGATTGTTTTAGTGAGTGGATATGTAATTGTGTTTTCTGTTTCATCAAATCTCATTATTGTATTTTGTATGTTAACTGGAAATTTTGGTGTGTACATGGTTCTGTTTAGCTTAATGTGGTTGTTAACTTTTTTGAAAAAGTGTACATTCATGTCTGGTTCTTGGTGTGTTTTGAATGTTTTGTAGGTATTCTTTAAATACATTGGCCTTTTCAGTGTTTGTGTATGCTGTCTTATTTTGTGTTTCTAAAGGTGGGTAGTTACTGTTAGGGCTTCCTGTGTTGGTGAATTTTTTGATGGGGTTCCAGAACTGTTTTGAGTCAGTTTTATCATTTAGTTGTGAGCAGAAATTATCCCAGCTTTCTTGTTTTAGTTGTCGGACTTCATCTTCTTTTTTTTTTTTTTTTTCCAGTATGTTTGTTTGTGTTTTAGGTGCTGGATCTCGGGTTTGTATGAATTGTCTGCATAGTTTCCTTCTGTCTTTTATAATTTTTATAATTTGTGAGTGAAATTGCCATGTGTGTGTTGTTAGTGGTTGTTTATGCTTGGGTATAGTTTGTTTTGCCGATGTTTTTAGACACTCGGTGATTGTATGGCAATAAGCATCTGTCAAGGATTGATTGGTAGTATAACCAGTTTGCTTTTTCATAGTTAAATTTTTTGGTTGCTACTGATTTATTTGTATGGGGGGGGATTGAACATACACCAGACAGGTAAATGGTCACTATCAATATCGTGTTGTACTTGAAAAGTCACAATTCATATTAAATGAACACAGGCATTTATAAACTGGTACATAGATATGTCTGCCCAATTCGAACCAACAGCATGTCAAAAAATGAAGAATGGTGATTGTAAACAGCCTATGTATTGTTCTGGAAACAGTCTGCTTTACATCATATCATCAAGCATAAACAGACAATATATGTCGTATCGTTGGGTATGGCTACATTGAAAGAACACGTGCTACAGTAGTTGATGATGAAAGTGGTATGAATGATGTATCAAATACATCATGACATGACATAGAATGAGATGAGGTTACTACTGTTACGTATCTGTCAGTCATGGCATATTAAGTTTACAACCAATGTGATTACAAAATCTTTTCTATTCTTTCATAGGTACATAGATTAGCTCATACTTCGTTACTAACATTTGGTTATTGACAGTTTTCATTTCACTTATCCAAATAATATGAATACACGTGTACGAGTTTGAAATTGATGGACTTTATTGGGACTACATTTTATTTTGCATTGACAAGGGGTGTCTCACATCATCATGCTACAAGGTAAAGTGATAAGTCTGATATTTTGCAACATTTGTATCAATGGGTAGGTAGCTTGGAGTGAAATATTGATTTACAGGTATGATTTTTAATTATGAACTGCATAATTGAACTTTTAGTGAAATCTACTAACTTGTGACTGTGGAACCCAATATTGTGTGAATGTTTTTGTTATTTTCCTGATTTAAAAATCACCGAAACCCTTTACTTAAATTTATTACCTCCACAACATTCTAAGGCAAGCCATTCCAAAAGCCAACTATCATGTTAGGAAATAAATGCCTGGGTTTGCCTATTACAGAGTTTATTTATTTGATCTTTTTCATTTTTGGTGAAGTACCACTTTTTTTTCAATTGGAATATAAAAAAAGCCACCTTCATGTCATTTTCAGATGGTTAGAATATCTATAGACACAACAAAGTGATGGCATCTTATAGAATGAAAATCCAAATTTTTCCCTTTAACTTCAAATTGATCTATTATTAAATAATATTTGCTTTGTGTGAATACTTACTTACTTAATCCTGTAGACTCCCAGTGGAGCATAGGGCCGCGACAACACATCACCAAGGACTCTGTTCTGGGCTGCTGACTATAGTCACATCGCATATAAGCTAGTTCTCTAACCATTATATTATACGAGTATCGAAAGCCGGTTTTTAGCGGTGTAAGCCATCAGACTTACCTCTGAGCCACTGGAATACATTATTCTCAGCCTCTTTTTTTGTTGTAAGTTGGGTGGTTGCTGGTACTGACATATGAATACAATATTTAATATATATAGAACTGTATAAAAGACACTTAGGTTTTGTTGACAACAGTTTTTATTGTGTCCTTCTTTCTTTTTTCTTGATTCTTCATATAAAGGATGTTATGGCTGCATTCATTTGTTCTCCAGTCCAAAGTCGTCTAAAAACCAAGACAAAAGACAGGAATAATCTATAAGAAAAACTTTTGTCAACATGTGATATATGTTGCGTAAATCGTCGTCGAAACGTTGGCTCTTTCACGCTTTAACTTATAGTTAGGTTGTTCTCTCATGCACAAATATTTTAAATTTAGTGTTTAATAATTCCTGCAAGACAGAAACGATCACGAAATGAAGTGAAAAATCAAGTTACCTCATCATAAGCTATACGGAAGATTTTTTTGGAAAATTTAAGTGATACTGAATTCAGACCTATTTTGAGAGATAATTTTTTTTAAGTTGTTCGTAGTCAAAATTATAAAGCTATATATGTATGTATATACAGATGTCTAGACCGACGTGTGACTTCCAGATATTACTCAATAGTTTAATGTATTTTCAGCTGTTGAACTAAACAATTATCCTAATTTTACAGTAAATGTGGGACTACCACACAACAACTTGATGACATCTTACAAAAAAAAACACCACTAGTATATCATCAGTATCAGGTCTTATAACTTGTGAATGTAATAACATAAGTACGTGTATGTTGACTCTCAATAAACAAATATTACATACAATATATTTAGCACCTGTTGTTTTTAGGATTATTGTTTGAATCTGTGTTTCGTATATTTCTATCAGAATAAGGTAGTTAAGTAGAATGGATTACTTACATTCTAATGACTTTGTGAATTAAGTTAGGTTAACTGTACCTTCACATCCTAAACATCAGGTGGCCAGAGAAGATCTCAAACACAGAGCTATGGAAAAGGACCAACCAAAACCCAGTCAGCCAAGACATCAGCAAAAGAAAATGGGGCTGGATCGGACACACACTGCGAAAACCAGTTGACAACGTTACAAGGCAGGCCTTGGACTGGAACCCACAAGGGAAAAGAAAAGCTGGGAGGCCAAAACAGACGTGGAGGAGATCGGTCGGGAGTGAAGCGAAGGCCGCCGGAATGGCGTGGACCCAGCTGAGGAGAATGTAATGTTAAACTAATGATTAATCAGTTCACAGCCCCATCCTTTGTCGGAAAAGGTCACCTAGAGAAGATGTAGCATACATGCTGCATCTCACAGTATTTGTAACGAATATTGTCATCAGTATACTGTAAGAATGCATTTCTTCTGAGCATTAATAAATGTATAATACACACATCTTCTATAAAACAATGCCAATATAGCTACCTTAGCCAGTCTCCTGACCACGCTAGCACTCGAATATAGTCTTACTGATCATTAATACGTCTCTCTCTGACCGTAGTTTAATTACTCATTACCTTCACACACATTACCGCGTCACGTTGTCCCCCTCTTATATATACCAGACTACCCCATCTAGTAAATACTAGAGCATTCATGAAGGAACAAGATAGTTCTAGAAACTAGAGGGCGCCACACCAGTCACGTGACCTCGATGACGCAACAGTATGTTTTACCATGCATGCTTTTCTTAATCGCTGTTCGTAATACATCGAATCTGTTTCTTTTGCACTATAAGAAATTTCTCGAACTTTTCTATGTGACTTCTGTATGCACAGTCTTTTTCTTAGATAATAATGCAATTTTTCTTGCCTGATTTGAGTATTTAATTAAGTAACCATACAGAACATTATCCTTGTAAGTAATAACGTGATTCGAGTACGAAATATTTATTTATTTATTTTTGGTTGTGTTATTTTGTATTTGAATGCACAAAGTTTATAAAATGTAAATACAGTTCTGTGTATTTAAAGTAATTAAAACCATTAAGTGACCTGTCTAGACCACTCACCTATGGGGTTAAGTACGTAGAGTTCTAAACGAATTTGATGGCCGTGTGGGACGTCTCAGTGACTGTGAGGTTAAACCTATTGCATGATACGTGATACCCACTAAACACCTCTAATACGAAAGATACTTTGAGCCGAATGGTCTGATCAAAAATGGCAAACCAACCGACTTATCTAGTAAGAGACACCAGATTTAGCGACGCTTTCAAAACGTGGTTATCGGGGTTAAGTATTAAACCTCAATAGTGTGACGGTACCATTATTCTTACAAGAAATTCACGCACAAAACACTAACACATAAATACTGCTGTCTGAGATTGGGGGGGTCTGTTGGATGACAGATCCATTTCCCCAAATCCTTTCACTTTGAAATGAGTAGCACTATGTACACCCACCCCTCCTTTACGCGTATGGTGATGTCGTCCGTACTTCCCTACTTCTTTTTTGCATAGTTTAATGAAGTTTAAAAAGTTTCCCACGAACATATGATGACATTGTTCGTACTTCCCTACTCTTAATTTCATCTTTGCTTAGTTTAATGAAATTTAAAAGCTTCCCACACGTGCACGTTACTCTTTTAATTATATAAATTAACCACCCAAATTTGAATAAACTTTCTCCATTTTCACACCGTTCTTGTCAAGATTAATAACCTTTATTTGTTAGTATATACGTAACAAAAATTTTGCTGGTATCTACAGCCCGTATACAGGTCGAAAAAACTTTGAGGCCAAAAATTATAAATGTTTGAACAATGTAGGGATTTACTTTTTTACCTATAAAAAGTGCTTTCAGATTAAAAATAAAACAAAATAAAAAAAATCTAATCGGCTAGAAATATATAATATACTGATTATAATCCGAAACCACAATTGAAATACTTAATAAATGGTGCAATTCACAAATACATCAGTATTAAACTATATATTATGTACATTAGCTCTCTCGTTTCAAAAATTATATTCTGTAACATTCCGCTCTATCCTGGTAAAATTACTAATACAATAATTTAAAAAACTACACTAGTACCTTCTGTATCCTTTATTATCACATATACCATATTTAACGCAGGATTTGACGATTTAATCCTATATATCCACGTTCTTTGTGTTAGAAGTCCTAGGGTTAGATGTTATCTCTGTGCCAGGAACATTTGTGGTCAACTTTCCATTATTTGCTTGAATGACCACTAAGGTTAAACGTTTATATCCAGAGGAGTATTGTCACGTTTTAAAGATTAAAAAAACGACCCTCAGAGGATTTATTTGCAACAATAATACATGTTGTTGAATCTGTCTGTAGAACTCTTAACGCAGTGGCCCCGAATTCTGCGAGCATATTGTGCGAAACGTGACTATTTTCTATTTCTCTGAAAGCCATGTTATATGTAAAATAAATACGTAACGATAAAAACCAGAAAGTGTTTGTGTAAATATAGTACACACACATCAGAAAACAAGATGACATGACCTATACTATTTATAATTTAGTCATTTATTTCACTTTATTAACAACAATTATCCCTATTGCAGATTACGGTTGCTTCTCAGTCTTCTTGAAAAATATTTGAAAATAAAGCTGTAGCTTATGCATAATTAGCAGATGCCGATTGAAACAATTCAACGATAATTTTCCGAAAAATAATGATTCATAAATATAAAATATGCAGTTTGTTTGGAATTTCGCGCAAAGCTACACGAAGGCTATCAGCGCTAGCCGTCCCTAATTCAGCAGTGTAAGACTAGAGGGAAGGCAGTTAGTCATCACCACCCACCGCCAACTCGTGGACTACTCGTTTCCCAACGAATAGCGGGATTGACCGTCACGTTATAACGCTCCCACAGCTGAAAGGGAGACATCTCAGTTGTGACGGGGATTCGAACCCGCGACCCGCATATTGCGAGTCGAAGGCCCTAACCTGGCCATGCCGGGCCAAAATATGCAGTTAATTTAATCCCTTGCATCAAAGCGCATATGTCTAGTGGGTCGTTTACAACTGTCTTATGTAATTCCATGTGTTAATTCAACAAGAAACATTTCATTGCGTTTGTTTCTAAGCAAAGGAGACTGACTGCAATATATAGTTGGTAAAAATGTTTGGATTTCGATGCAATGCGTGCATCCAACACAACAGAGCTTTCAGGTTCGCTAAGCAGCCGAGGGGATTTTGTCATTTCCATAAGAAGGGGAAGTACTCAATTCAATTCAATGTATTCAACATGGTACAATAAAATCATGCACGTATATAATATTGACATGAAATATATATACACACATAAACTGAACAAAAACAAATATATACTTAAATACGTTCCTTTCTTTCTGTTCATGCTTTTCTCTTTGAAATATTTCAATTATTCGATGGGAGAAGTCCTGTTTTTTTGTAAAATTCCTTCACAAAAAGAAACATTTTTGTTCTTAATAGTTACTTTTCTTAGACTGAGAGTTCAGCACATATAAAGACTGACGGGTCGATGTTGATGTCAATATGAAATTTTAGGAATCGCAAAAAAAATGAACAATTTTCTTGTAATGCACTCTTGAAAAAGGAGATTTTTATATATATACATATTTTTTTTTCTATGATTAACCGTTCAGAAGATACAGAGTGTGACCGATAGACAGACATTTGGCTATTATCTATATAGATGTTTGCACACGTATACGGTATCCTCGAAAGCTTAGAGAAATCAAATTGAAAATTTGAGACTTTTTACTTAACAAAACGAAACGTTGTTACGAACATTTTATACATAAAACAATTCAACGGAATGCACCTCATATCATTTTTTGCAACCAATGATGTCATAAAAGAAAGGTTTCGTTTGTTTAGCGCAAAGCTACACATTTAGTTATCTGCGCTCCATCCACCGCTGGGAATCGAACCTCAGAATTTAGCATTGTACGTCCGTAAACTTAACGCTGACCCATTGATGAAAGAAGAAAAAAAGTGGAAGGTTATTATAGTTTGTTTGTTTTGAATAGAGCACAAAGCTACACGATGGGCTATCTGTGCTCTGCCCACCACGGGTATTGAAATCCGGTTTATAGCGTTGTAAGTCCGCAGACGTGCCGCTGTGCCACTGAGGCTATTATTGATTCGTGAAAATTGTTAGTTTTAATAATACTAGTACTTTCAAGTAACTTCACAAACTTTTAGATTTTTCTATGCTAAGTTCCATGGGCGTCTGCACGAAGGGACAAGAGAGGATATTTGCCCCCCACTTCCATTTCACAAAAAATTGCACTTATTATGAAGTAAACTTAACATCGGAGTGAAACTGAATATTTCCAGTAGATTTTATTAAAACTGTAAATTTGTGTTTGAGTTTAAGCACACAAAATATATATTATTTTAGTCTGTTGACTTACACTGAAAAAGCTGATCCCCTACAAGCATGTTTGCCCCCCACCTTGAAAATATTTCTTTGGGCGTCCATGCTAAGTTCTAATGGCGGAAAGTATGAGTTTGTAAAATACTTGTGCAAAGAAGCCCTTGAAATTCAATACTAATCATGTTTGTCGGATATAAAACTTGAGTACCTTTCATCTACTAAAGCACGCCTCGTGAACGATGCAACATAATTACTACAAACTTTACAATTTCATATTTAACATTTGTCACGAATTTAGTTTCATTTATATTTATTTTTTATGTATCTTTTATTTCTAAAGTGACAGTGCAGTGCAAAAAAAATCATAATATTTACTCAAAATTGTTATTTTTGAAACTGATGTACTTCATGGGCAATACTTCATTTTTTTATTAGTGTGATTAACACAAAACATTGCAACGCCTAGGCCTATAATTCAGACCAAAATAAGGATTGGCTTTAGTAGATTAAACAAACAAAACATATTGGCAGATACCAGACATAAATAAATCAAGTATCCACAGAACAAAGGTTTGGGAAGTCTTATACAGTGAATATTTTCGAACACGAACAGCGAAGTAAATATAAGTAACAAGAGTGTACGGATAGAAAAATACTTCATTCATACAAAAAGATGTCTAGCTGTCTTCCTGTTTAAGTGTGAAGACTAATCGGTGGTTCCAATGACTACACAATACGAAGACAGGATCCAGCAAGATATCCAGAGTCATGTAGATGCTCCACTTTTATATCAAATTGAGGGCCTAACGCAGTTTTCACAATCCTTATATTAACTACATAAACAGACATTCCAACTAAGCATATACAATTCATACTAACTTGAACAAGTATCTGTACGTGTCATCTCTTTAAATGAGAGTAACCTCGTTTTAGAGTCAAGTAAGCATAAGTCTCTACGGAACAAACATTTTAATATATAACCTTGTGCAAAAAGATTAGGGCAACTTTATGACATTCCTATATCCATTTTACAAGTTTGTAACAAACTAAGTGAAGAACGCCTACATGAAAAGCTAGAAAAACTATCTGGATATATATATGTATAAAGATTTATTTTATTTTATTTGTGGGAAGAAAAACATAATTATTCTTTTATCATCACAATTTCCCTTTCTTACTGCAGGTTCTTTCTAGGATGGAATTTTTGAAATTAAACATTAAAGATCTAAATGAGAATCAACTACCAGGTCGTGTAGTACAGTTATGAGCTACCTCAGACACGTGCAAGACACCATGACACCTACACGAAGACAGCAAAGACTTAACAAGACTCCAAAAACAAGTTACAAAACTAAATCAAATGGAACTCAAATAAATCAAAGTAAATTAAGGTAAAAAATAAACTGCAATTACAATACCAAAAGAAAATCAGTATTACATAATATATAAACAAAATGGTAACTTTGTTACCGAAACTAGTCGGCTGAAATTTCTAATAAAGATTTTATCTTTCATTGTACCAAAAAACGTTGAATTTGTTTTTTATTCTTAATATAATAGAGCAATGTGCCTGAAAAGAAATTATAAAATAAACAAAATCCAAATCAATAGGAAATAATACAAATATGATACAAGTGAAACATGGTCGGGCGTGACCTGGTATGCTGACTGTGAACCCCATTATTTCATTTCCACTTTGCATATGCACTTTGGGGCCAAAGATGAAGTGAAGTCTCGCTGTTCAGTAAGTTAGTTGTCGGTGCTGTTCACTAGCAGGGCCTGGTGGTTTGGCCACTCGACTAGCAATCTGCAGGTTACTGATTCGAATCCCGTCACTGAACATGCTCGCTCTTAGTTGGTAAAGAGTAGTCCAAGAGTTGGAGATGAGCGGTATTGACTAGCTGCCTTCCCTCTAGTCTATCATTTTAAAATTTAAAACTTAGGGACAGCTGGTACAGACAGCTCCTTAGTAGCTGCCCTCTGTAGTGACTCAATGGTGAGTCAGATGTTTTATAACGCTAAAGGTCAGGTTTGATACTTGCATTGGGTAGAGCACAGATAGTCTATTGTGTAGCTTTGCGGTTAACAACAAACACGTAAACCATGAATGTTTTGCATGAATGTCCAAAAAAAAGGAGAAAACAAGCGAACCATTTTAGTAAAACTTAAACAAAAGCACCCACTAAACTAAACCGAATACAAGATTACGTTTATTATTTAAAAAATACAATTAAAGTTAAAATACACAGTAATCACAAAAAAAGGAAAACAAGTTGACGGGAAATCAGGCTAATACATGTATGTTTATACTGCACCATTGAGGTTTTCTAAAGATCGCCACCTTTCACCATTAATGCTATGGAAAGCTCTCTAGACTTCTGCATACTCCTCTGGAGGCCTGTTACCTCATGCTGCTGGCATCAGTTATCCTCCAAGAGGTGCTGTCCCTCAATGTTGGTTTGCTACCTCAGATGATCAACCTTTCTCTACTAGGACCCTTACCACTCCAAGTTATTTCAACTTGTGGTATGTTAGAAGATCGAATAGCGTTGAAGTTAACGTTCGTTCGTTATAGTTTTGGGTCATTAGAATATTGTTCAGTACAAGTTTAATATACTTCAGGAGTAAAGGCACATAAAATCCTAAGAAGTGTTGATCAACAATGTCCAAAACTGCAGTGCATGAACGTAGAACTCTCAAACCTTAAAACCAGTCTTTAAATCGGCACCTCCTGTTAGGTAAACTATATACACAAACAATGAAATTTATCTAACAGTGCTCAAGGAACATAGTGTAGATCTATGTAACACTTATTTTCAAAACTTCATATATAGGATCAGGTTTTATATTGTTCAGTTCCAAGTTATAATACTGAACTCAAGTGGTGGCTGATAATAATGTGTTGTTGTAGTCCAGATATTAGTTACTGATTCTACTCAAATAGTTACTGTAATACTGTTTTCTTAAACAAAAGAAATATCTAATTACATATTTTATACTGGTTGATAATGAACAGTAAACATTAAGATGTAAAAAATACATAAATTGTAATATATATATATATATAATTTAGTAAATATCCAGATTGTTTTTGGGTTTTTTTCTGCAATGAATGTGGCCGAAGAAAATACTTCTAGTGACAGTTTGTTTGTAGTTAATCGCAAAGCTGCACAATGGTATATCTGAACTCTGCCCACCACGGGTATCGAAACCCAGTTTCTAGTGGTATAAGTCTGCAGACATACAGCTGTGTCACTGGGGGGATCTAGTGGTGCGTCATTCACATTTTTGGTCTTGCTATGAGAGTTGAATATATATTTAAATTATTGTACTATTATCATTTAATAGAATAGTTAAACGATATACTTTGTTGATGTTGTACACAATATTTGGGAACTTATTTGTTCGTTTTCAGTTGTTATTTAATGAAACTTTGTAGACAATTTTAAGCACTTACGGTAAAGTTGTGGAGATCGAATATCAATCGTTTTATGCGTAATAGCCTCCATGATCACGTGAGTCTAATTATTAATCAACAGCAAATGTTTATTTATTATATATATTTACTATATATATCACTCTATATTTAGGCATATTTATCTTTTAAGTTTCAAAGAAGTCCTGAGGAGAACCATTTCTTTGTTGTTAGTGTCCATGATTTGATTCTAGATATTTTTGATAGAAATTCTGATGCGTATTCACTTTGAAAGGACAGCCCTAAGAACCTTTCAAAAAACACAACATCATAACAACTCTACAACAGATAAAAGTAATGCCACTGTAGTCATGGGGAAAGAGGAATACTCTATCGCATCTCCAAACTGAAGTTGAAGATGGCCACTACTCTAACATCAAGACTAACCCAAGCGTTAACACGGAGAAGAAAATTAACCATCTTCTCAAGTAACATTAGAAATAACTTTCAATACAAACAGTACAAACATGTACAGCACAGCACAGCAGCATATCACACATCTATGGCCTATCTAAAATTCACAGGTAAAACATTTCAACATAATAAGAATTCATCCCACAATTATAGATATTATGAATTCAACCAAGATAACCTCACAAGGCATAATGATAAGCTTCGACGTATCCAACCTCTCCACAAAGGTTCCACCACTGACATACTACAAATACTCTGGCAACAACATGAACATTTTATATCTGTTAAGGAATGCACCCAAATGGAAAACTCCATAAAAACAGGAATAGCAACTTTTTATATTAATATAACCTATTCCCAACATGAAGATGATTATTACAAACAACAATAAGTCTAGCCATGTCCTTCCCTAACTTGTACTTAATATAACCTCCACATGGAACATTTTAAAGTTAACGCCCTCTAAACAGCCTCTCTAAGCCTTAAGGTTTGGCTCATATATGTTGGCTATACATTCGTAATACGGCCGCACAACACACAAAATATTCCAGAATTCGCCAATCACTCAGTAGACAATATCCCTCATTAAAATTCCCAATGGAAATAGAAAATATAACAGGCTATTATTACTTGACGTATACGTGTACCAATACACATAACTCCTATTCCACAGGAATACACAGGAACCCTACAACTAAGGATAAATACCTCGAATATAAACCAAACTACTTCAACAGTGTAGAAACGGGCGTTATAGACATCCTGGTTTCCAGAATGGATAAGGTTTGTAATACAAAAGAGGCCAAGATAAAGGAAAAAAAACAAATCAGTATAGCCTTCTTTAACAAAAAATACACAAAATACTCGATAAAGAAGAAAATATAGAAGATAAGCACCAACAATATTCAGGAATAATTTTTTACTGCCATATTTTCCAATATCAGAGGCTTTTCAGGAAATAAGCAGAGGATATTTAAATGTACAAGTCTTAGTAATACCGATATATCTTCAATAGCCCATCATATCGGAATAGAAGATGATACAATAAAATGGAATATGGAAACAATATGATATGAGCACCATGATAGAAAAGGAAAGATAAAAGAAGCCTTCTAAATCCACCTAACTTATACGATTCATTCAATGAACATACGGTATAATTTAGAAAGACTTGAATTCCCTTCTTGAGAACATTCAAATAGTTAGTTGGTTCAAGTTCTAACAGGGTAAATCCCAGTCGAGTGTTTAACGTACCAGATCTTCTATTAAGAAAACACACGATGGAATGAATCCAAGCTACTGCCAACAGAGAAAGAGTATTTATCAGGGCCTCCCTGAATATGGCAGGATGCAGATAAAAAGTTATTAGTATTTGGTTGTACAAAATAAAAAGAAACACACATAGAGAATGCAACGCCCACCTGGTAACTTATTTTGTTTTTGTAATAATCAAACCCAAAATATACACATAGCAGCTTCTCATTCTCAAAAATTTATGGCTAGGCCCCAAGATCCTTTTTCATCTCAATATGTTGTTGAGTTTTGTCCGTTTTTCAAAATCTCTGTTTACTATCATTATAACGAAAAAAGCTGACCTTAACGTTTCAGCACATTCGCCAAAAGTTAATCAAGTGGTCCTTGGGAGACACTCAACTTTTGCATCACACTTTTGTTTAAAATCAAATCAAAACGTTTTGAGATATGCGGTTGATCTCTAGTGTGATATTTTATCTATATTCACTGATAGTTAAAAGAATAATCCTCGGGGAACATTCAAACTTTGTACCTAATTTGATTATAATCAGATGAAAACGTTACGAGTTATGCTGTGGAACTTCAGTGTATCCTTGGCCTTTCCCAAGAACCAAGAGTTAAACAATTGATCGAGATATACTATTCACACACACACACACGGAGAGGAGTGAGAACTATACTCCTGCCACTGGGCAGGTATGTTACGTGAAAAGGATGTTTGAAAATAAATGAGTAAATAAGAAAGATACTCAAGAAGTGCAACCTCCGTCTCGGAATATTTTTTATTTTTTTTTACTTTTCCAGTAGCCAACCTAATACACACACAACAAAGAATTTCACATGCTCAAAAATATTATCTTTATATCCCAATTTGTTCTCAAGCTATAACCGTATTGCGATTGTGATAACGAAAGTGTTTGATCATCAGTGTGGCCTTGACTTTTGAGCTACATCGACCAACATTTAATCAATTGGCCCTTGGAGTTACCCACCCTTTACATAAATTTGATCAAAACGTATTAAAAGGTTTCGAGTAATAAAATTGACCATCAACATGATCCTGATCTACGGCTTACCTTAAACAAAAGTTAATAATTTGGTTCTTGAAAAACATCCAACCTTTTAATTAAATACCAGCGAAATTACCCGGCTTTGCTCGGGTTATTAAGTTGATATATATTCTAGATGACTATGCTAGTGTGTGTATTCTGAACATATTTTAGCATAGAAGAACAGTCAATAGTATTTTAAACATTTTCATTTCAAAGAAACATAAAAAGTCGTAAAGAAAGTACAGTAAATTAGGTGTCACGTTTTCTAACCTATATAAAAGCCAGTGTGTGTCGCGTCACGTTACGCTTGAATAGTTCGATTACTGTCTGCCCATTACGGTTTTAGCGACGGAGGTACAAGGGGACTGTGAATGTGGTTGCCGTGAAACCTTGGTGTGGTGAATGTTAGTATGATTTAAAGAAATTATTATGTAAGCCTAAATTAAAGTAACAGTATTAGTGTGAGACAACCTAGCCTAGAGCCAAGAGCATAACATTTATTATAAAAGTAAAATATATAGATCCAATTTTAAACATAAACCGTTTCTGAAATAAGGTATTTTCTGTTATATTATTAATGTTTTTCATAATAACAAACCTCTTTTAATCAACGGTGACTCTAAATTAAGAAATCAACAAATATTTTTCCAGTTTTGTTTTGTTGTTTATACATTCCATTTTATACTTTCAGTATATAGAATAACAACAATATTATGTTATACTTTTGTTGCTAAGCAGCATCACATAAAAGCCATATTTGGAACGCATTGTTACCAAAACGCACTGGCTTTTCTATATATTAGAAGTCGTTATATAAAGAACCACTTCTTTTCTATGTGGTTTTTGCTAGCTTGCCTTATTAAAAACATACACATGCGCACGCGCTCTATCTGTCTGTGATTTCTGTTTGTAATATAAGAAACCAATTCATTTCTATGTGTTTTTTTAGCTTGCCTCATTAAAAAGATGTGCATTCACATGCGCGCATGCATGTCCATAAGATAAGTAATAATACCCAGGTGCACACCCTCAGGGTTTACTTAGTATGAGTGCAAATTTCGGATTTCTAGGTTTCTTCCTCTTGGAGCTATGGCGGTCCTACTTCTTTTCTATGTGATTTTTCGCTAGCCTGCCTAATAGAAATGTGCGCACGCGCATGCGCGCAGGAATATGGATAATTAATGATACCCAAAATTCACACCCTCAGGGTCCATATAGTATGGGTGTAAAATTTTATGTTTCTATGCTCTGTCCTCTTGGAGCTATCGTGGTCACACACACACACACACACGCGCGAGTCCGTCTGTGATTTCTATTTGTAATATAATAAAGCACTTCTCTTCTATGTGGTTTTTGCCACCTTGCATCATTATAATGATGCGCACGCGCTCGCGCACGTGGATAAGATAAGCAATATAATGGTGCACACCTTCAGAGTCCACTTATTATGGGTGCAAAATTTCAGGTTTCTAGGTTCTTTCCTTTTGGAGTTATGGCGGCACACACACAAAGAGACCCGTAGACACGCCCTTATATTATTATAGATTATTATTAAATTTAAATCAAAATTTTTCGAGTTATACTGTTCTCTCACACACACACACATAGGAGTGAAATCAATAGACCCGCAGTCAGGAGAGGACAGTTATTAAGTTAATTATTAAAATTAAGTAATCGTACACGCTTCTAAACACAGAAACAAAAAAAATTTACACTTTAGTCGAGAGGCTCTTTATCAAGTAAAAATTCTGTTCTGTCGAGGAAATCTCTAGCTCTGGGGTGGCACTGATTACAACAGCATAACTGACTGTCTCAAAGTAGCTGTAAAATAATTATTCTTTGTACGAACGTCATGTCACCAGTTTCAGCCACAAGGTTTTAGTTTAAATCCACATTCAGTTCTTAGCTCATTAAGAGAAACAATGTTTCTTTTTATAATCAAAGAATACACATATTGGAATATAAATTTTCATTCCTTTTCCGTTTCAGATAAAAATATTTTTTTTAATTAATGAACAATAATTTCAGTTTATCGTGATCTATTTTCTTATTTGCTTAACAAGCAGCGAATATCATGTACTAATGATCTGATATTTGGTTAAGTGTTCATGTCATACCTTCTGCTTTAGCTCAGTGATAATATCAAAAGATTTATCGCACAGATCTTCGACGAAGTATTACATTTAGTTTTTGCTACCGAAAAAATTGTTGAACTGCAAGAACGTTATTTAATAAAATTTAATAACTGTTATTACCTCTGTATTGTTTTTATTTGTATGTGTATATCAACTGAAGGTCAACTGCATAACTCAAAAAAGTTTCCATATTCTTTTGCCCAAACTCCATTTTAATGGTAGAAAACTGTATATTTAAAGAGGATCTTAGCATCTGCATCTACTTTTTATAGAGTCAGGAATTGTTTGCTGTATATCTAAGATTGGTTACTGCAAAATAATAATAAAAACACTGCGTGGTTAAATTTTAACTCTTTGACAACCTTCTTAGTTATTACATATTTCCCATTTTCTAATAATATTTTAACAAATACTTCTACAGTACCGCCCAAAAAACCAGTTATAACAAGTGAAAATGGAGAGATGGTGGAAGAGGTTGTTGGTCCGTATGAAGAAGGAGATCGCCTAACGTTACTGTGTGAAAGCGAAGGAGGTAGGTTAACTGAGAAACAACTTAAACTCCTGAATCTGTTCGAATTTTATATCTAGGAATATTCTGTTTAAAGTGTGCTAATAATGTGTAATATAATAATATTATTAATATTTTACAACAAGATCTCTGACACTTGAATCTAAAATTTCAAGTCAAAGTAAGATATGTTCACAAGAGACGTAATAATTTAGAAAGAACGCGCTATTTATTACAATTTAGCTTGGAAATATCAAATATAAAAACAATTGTAATCTGAACCAAGAAGTTATGTTATTATATTAGGTATTAAAGAGTTTAAATATATATATTCTTCAGCTCTATTATGTATTTTATCTATACTAGCAGAAACGCCATCCTATGGGCGGCTGTTTGTGCTAGTATTTCCTAATCGTAGTATTCATACCTCTGTTACGTCTCTGGTCGTTGGTTAATTCCCCGCATAATTTCTTTCGGATGAAACTTTAGTGATACAAGTCCTTTCTTAAATAAAACAAGTTTATTCATTCTCAATACAACTTTGCAATACACTTAATTTCCACAGTCACTTTAACTTAAACTTACGCTATAATTCACAACGATTCACGCATTTTACTTATGGTCACTACCACGCTTGGCTCAATTGTCCGTCTCTATCTCTGCCTGTCTGCAATTATCCATCCCGATTAATTGTCTCGCCATATCTGGCGCTTTTATATACAGGAATAGAGGGCGTCTAGCAAATACTGGATTATTCGTGATGTTCCCCGATCTATCTAGAAACTCATCACGTGTTACGAGCGTCACGTGACTTCCGCTGTCGTAACACCTTATTAAAATTTTTTTGAAAAGTGAACATTTTCTTAAAAAAAGGATTTTTCTGGGAAATACTGCACGGAAAAAATAATTCGGATTGTGCTAATGTAAATTGTAATATTTTTTATATGTTAAAAGTGGTACCGTGTATTGAAAAAATAACTGTCTTGTTTAAGAAAGATATAATCAAATCCTCATGTACGGTCCTAGTGAAAGTCATGTTTTTGTTGTGAGGATAGTACTTTTACTTAAAATTATGTTCTGTGATAAAGAAATGGTTGTTGCACTTACCATAATTATTTTTCTAATTGTCTGAATCTTCAATACCCAAAGTGTGAATTTTTTCAAGAATGTTTGTTTGTGGTGCCGTTGAATAGGTGGCGCCACATGGTATTTATTATTTCGCTCATTTAAATAGATACATATATACACGCTACGTCCATTATAGCAAGATTATACATGGACTTTTCTCTACATTAAAATACTTTTATTTGCGAGGTTTCGGCCTTAATGGAGCTTTCATCGGGTAACAAAGTAATGAGTGATAAAAAATTGTTAAATTGACTGTGGAACACAACTTTAAAATAGGTATCTAGGCAACAATCGTAAAAATAATTAACATGTAGTATTAAAGTTGTTAAACATATAGAAATATGATGAACGTAGAAGTTAAATCGATTCCTTTTATATAATGAACATAAGAAAAACATGATTATAGGTATTATATAGAGAAATAAAAATATAGGAATTTTTCATACTTCAAATAATATCTTTAATTTTAATTTTACATCGAAAGCAAGAAAAATAATATATTTTATGTCTTTGATAAGTGGTGTCCAAGCACTATTTAGTAATTGTTGGTCGTTGTTTTGATTAATAACATCTGGCTTCTTTAATTTTTCTTCGTTTTATTTTCTTTTTTAATATTCTTGCATTTTTTTAGATCTATTATATGGCCGTTTTCTTGAACGTGTAAAGCTATAGCTAATGTGTTTACAAACATTTATTAATATTTCTTTGGAGTTCCTTGAATTTTACCTGTAATGGAAGTTGTGCTTTCCCAACATGTTATAAAATATCCACTAGTTCTTATCATTCCTTTCATTGGCAAACAAAGTTTTAAACTCAAATATCAAATTCAAAAAATAATAATCAAATCATATTACCCAAAATTAAGTTAAGTTTAGTATTTACGTCAACATTTAGAATTAAAAATATCTTTAAAACCAAAGACACTCTACACATCCTAATGCACTCGTGGGTCGTGTACATTGGTAAAACTACACATCACCTACAAATACCTGCACACGAGCACATGGGAATTTCAGAAAGAAGCGGATTTAAGCTAAGTAATCTACCCGATTGTACGGTGAGAATAATAACCACCCCATACTTGTAGAAAACTCCGGAACCACAGGTTACGAACTCTTTATTAAAGAAAATCTTTCCATTTTCCACGATCACCCAACACTAAATAATAACGTCAACTCTTCCCTGTTGTCATTAATGTAATTAATTCCGGATTCTCGGTGTTTTTATTTGATATTTATTATTATTTTAAAGATACAGTGTTTATATTTATATTTCAGCCTTTCCCTACAATACTTTCTCTTAACAATGTTATTTATTAAACGTGTGTTTTATCGTACATTCCATTATATTGTTACCGTTTAAATCTGTTCTTTCTAAACTTCCGATTGAATACGAAAACTCGCTCAATCCTAATGTTGTTTTTTTTGTATTTTTTGGTAGTTCGAATATTATGGTCTAACTTTTTTTAGATATTAACGCCGATGATGGAATTTAAGGAAATTCCGAAAAGTCTGTATTAAAGATGTTTTCAGTTATTGCTGTGTTTTTAATATTTATTATAAAATTTCATTTTCCACCTGATGAATCAGATTTTAGTTATTGTTATTACTGTTGCCTAGATACTTATTTTAAAGCAGTGTTTCACAGCTAAACGCATTTTTATCGCTCAGTGCATTTTTGCCCGATGAAATCTCCGGTAAGCGGGCCGAAAGTCGTAAGTAAAAGTATTTTTACATAGAGAAAAGTCCGTGTATAATTCTACATATGAATTTACCTACGTTATGTGTCTTAAAAGCAATTAGTTAATTGTGTTATAGTTCATTGGTCTAGTTATTAATCAATGACATCTACATTATTGAAGTAATAAAATAATTGCCTAGGCGAGGAAATAAGAAAATGCAAAATAGAATATAAAGTAGTGGCGAAAAACTTGCCAAATTAAGATGATTTGATTAATAAAACAAAACGTTTCGGGCAACAGCCCTTCATTAACAAACCCCCCAGTGGCACAGCGGTATGTCTCCGAACATACGACGCTAGAAACCGGGTTTCGATACCCATGGTGGGCAGAGCACAGATAGCCCATTGTGTAGCTTTGTGCTTAATTCCAACCAAACAAACCATTAACAATTTAACAATGAGGCTGTTAATATAAGGTTAGGTTGAAAGGACAAGTAACAAGTGGCTTGAAGGCTCGAGAACATGTTCCTGAAGCTACAAATGTGCAGAGAAATAAAATAATGATTTTTAAAGTCTACAACTTTTTCGTTGAAGGTTCGCACTCTTTTTCCTCTCTAGCCCGTTCACTTTAGTCATCCACTTTTGTTACATTTATATTGTTACGTCTCCGTTTTTTAATTGATTTTTCCGCAACTTCGTTCCGACGAAACTTTAACGACACAAGTTTTTACTTAATAAAACTGGTTTATTCTTTCCGAATATAACTTTACGATACACTTAATTTCAATATTCGCTCTAAAACAACCTAAAAGACGAAAGGCGGAGGATCTTCGAAATATCGTCCTCTATACTTGTGTTTCCTACAACAGACAGTTACCGTCCCCTGAACTTAGTTTCATCAAGTGTTTGTTTTGTTTTTCTTTTGTTGCTTAGTTTTAAAATACTATGCACGCAACGTAGGATGTAGAACAATGAAGTATGTCTTATAGTTTACACCAGTTTTAGAAAACTGTGGTGGAGGACATCTGTTGCGCATTAAGATTATATTTAGAACCAACTAGAATTTTACAGAATTGTAGTCTATAGTTTTTCTAACTCTAGTGTCTTCATTTAAGCATTCCGTCATAGAATTCCTACATTTTATTTTATTTTAACGTAGAAGCAAAATTGCTAGCTTCCAAGTGGCACAGCGGTTTTTCTATGGACTTACAGCGCTAGAAACCGGGTTTTGATACCCGTAGTGTGAAAAACGCACAGAGAGCCCACTGTGTAGCTTTGTGCTTAACTGCAAACAAATCATAAAAGCACAAAATTGCTAAATACACAGATCTAATTAGCGTAGAGCTATAATGACTTTAAAACGTTGATAATTATTGACATCTGGTTTGTACCCCTTGCTAAACTTATTGGATACTGTTTTCACTTCTGTACGTGTGACCAGTAGAACTCCGAAGCATTTATCCAATTTTACATAATGGTGCAATAGTACCCAAACACGAACTTATTAGCTTTCGTTGCTAATAAATTGGGATTCATTAAAACGGTCAAATCTCGACTACAAATTTAGATAGAAAGAGAATTTTGGCACTTAGACCTACGTTTTTGAGTGAAGAATTGTTTGCTGTATTTGTTAGGTTGGTCACTGCAAAGATTAAAAGCTTTGAGGGGCGGGGATTGCCTTTCTATTTCATTCTTATTTCCATTGTTATATATATCATATAGTGGCAGAGTTCTCCATTAGTTTTCTGCATCTGGTTCTATCTATAGCAAGAAAGAGTTTTTTTCTTGATAATTTCTAAGATTTCATACTTGTTTATGGACAGAAGCTTTTGTGCATATATTTATATAGGTGTAGCTACTCTTCCCTTATAGTGAAACGAATCTTTAAAGAATCTGCAATTAGCTATTATTTAATTTCAAAATGTAACACTTTTGAAAAAAAATGAAATAAGCTAAGATAGTCTCTCGTGTTTAGGTGTTTTTAACAACGACCTCTTAGAAAATGTCTTATTGCTGAGAACCCTAACTAATACTTTATGAACAATGTGTTGATAAAAGAAACGCATGTTAACATAGAGAAACGTCCGTGTATAATTCTAGAAGGTTATTGTTTCGTATATTTCCATTTCCTGTAGGGTCCACTGATAGGTTTAAATAATTTAAAAATATTTTGGAATTATTGTGTGGCTGTCAACACAAATTACTTACTACTTTGTTTGTTTATTTCGAATATTCACTCAAAGCTACACGAGAGCTAATCGGCCGTAATTTTAAACTAATAGATAAGTGTGTTTTTCTTAGAGCAAAGCCACATCGAGCTATCTGCTGTGTCCACCGAGGGAATTCGAACCCCTGATTTTAGCGTTGTAAATCCGAAGACATACCGCTGTCCCAGCGGGGGACAATAGATAAGAAGGAAGGCAGCTGGTCCACACTATCTTGGGCTATTCTTGCCTGATCATATAAATAGGGGAATTTTATCGTAAATCTTATGATGAGATCAAGACCCAAAAGTGCTGAGCGCGATTATATTACATTTTTTTTTGAAACGGGACACGAACATTGAGCGTGCAGGTCTATAGACCAGCTAACTAACCATTCGGCCCCACTTGCTAACTGGTAACAGGTTTTTGAGTGAGAACAGAAATAATATTTTGGCGATAAGGAAACCCATTATCATTGGTAGGTATACGGCTAAACTGAAAGCCAAAAACAAAAAAACAAAATCAAAATGTTGAATGACATTACTTAAAAAAATGCACATAACATCATTATCATAGATTTTACTGTACTATGAGGATAAATACACAAAGATATTTAACACTTTTGCCTTCAATAATAAAAATAAGTCAGTCTCAAAGTGTGCATTATTGTTTATTATTACAAAATAACGTTTAGATATTTAACACTTTTGCCTTCAATAATAAAAATAAGTCAGTCTCAAAGTGTGCATTATTGTTTATTATTACAAAATAACGTTTAGATATTTAACACTTTTGCCTTCAATAATAAAAATAAGTCAGTCTCAAAGTGTGCATTATTGTTTATTATTACAAAATAACGTTTAGTAGTATTTTTTGTTTCTCACCAATTCCCGAGAATTCAAGGGACTGATTATGTCTTCCACGCTCTACTGTTTATTAAAGAAACATAAATAAAAATCAGTTTCAGATAAAAATAAAAGTGATTATGCTACATATTTCATTGTATTATACTAATTCTTTACATTGTAGTAAGTGTATGGATGTAGAATGTATTGTGTTAATGTATCTAAATTCTTGATTTTATGAATTTCAATATCTATAGCATTTTTGTTGTTGTTTTTGAAAGTGTATGGGGTTTGATTTATCTATTTGACTGCGGTGTGAATACTTTGGGCTCAAATTAAATACTTCACATGAAAGGATCCAAGTAGAAAATTCTACACATAACTAGCATCTTCTTGATTTTGAAGAAGAGTTGGTGACATAAGGAGTTATAAGGATAAAAAAAAATTAAGCTTTCAATGGTGTGAAAAGATATGAAAACATTACAATTTGTAAGTAAATATAAATTCGATAACAAATTCGCCTCTAGAGAGAGCACAAAAACTATAAAAACTAAGTATTTGTATACTTTTCTGTATGTTTTTGTTTTCTAAGAAAGTAAAACAACGCCAACGTTCGAAATTTTAAATATAATGAACGTAACCGTGACGTAGTGTTTCTGAATAATGCAAAATATCTTGTGCAATTCAGCTATTTCATTATATACCAAGTAAAACAAATGTTGTACTAAATAGTATGTTTTGTTTGTTTGTTTTGAGTTTCGCGCAACGTTACACGAGGGCTATCTGCGCTGGTCGTCCATAATTTAACAGTGTAAAACTAGAGAGAAGGCAGCTAGACATCACCACCCACCGCCAACTCTTAGGCTACTCTATTATCAACGAATAGTGAGATTGACCGTCACAATAGAGCGTCCAAACGGTTGAAAGGGCGAGCATGTTTGGTGAAACGGAGATTCGGATACGAGACCCGCAGATTGTGAGTCGAGCTCCCTAACCACCTGGCCATGCCGGGCCATGTACCAAATAGAACAATAAAATATCGACGGTGTAAAGTATTTAGAAAGATGAAAAATATATTATTATCCATATTGTTAAAGATCTGTAGAACAAAACTGACGTTATTTGAAAAATCTATAAAGACATGCTAACTTTGTAAGTAGAACTAATTAAGAATTTCGCTTATTTTGTGCTTGCTAAAACACAAGCTATAAAATCACGCCCATAAACCTAACAGTAACAGAAAAGTTTAGCAATAAATAAAGTTATTAAACATGAGGATTAAGAACATATTTAAGTGCCATATTAACTGTTTACAACTTTGGCTTAATACATATAAGATACTCATACAATGTAACAGAAAGAATGAACACAAAATAAGATATTTAAAAAGACTTAAGCACCATTTTAAGATATATAAATCGCAATGAACTATGGTAAAATTTGAAATTGTATTTTTATCGATAGAATAACATACTTAAGTTATCTAAGTTTAGGATAATTCTACGCATGTTTGAAATTGTTCTTGCAAATGATACTGAATACCATTCATAAATGTGTGTTTGTATTTATGGCAAAGCTTCTAAGGATATTTGCCGCTCTCCCTAATTTTGAGCCAAAAGGAAGACAGTCTGTCAGTAGCCACTCGTTATTTAAGTTAGAGGATTGACTGCCACTCTTATAACGCATCTACTGCTTGAAGTAGTGAGAATATATTATGGTATCACACCGATTCAAACTCGGCTCGACAGCTCCAAAATCGAGTGTTCTACAACAGGGCTAACCTTCCTCCCACCATACAAAACAAACACAAAACACTAAATCGCAAAGTATTTGGATAAATATATTTTATAATACGGAAAGATGTTGCTCTTTTAAAATATTCGACTTTTTTAAATATAATTTTAAGTGGCTATACTCATTTATCATTCGTCCTTAAAGAAAGTTTCTACCACTAAATGACTTTCATTCCTGGAGCTACTTTTCATCGCAAAATTTGGAGCATAAAACTGTGAGCTGCTAATAAGCTTTATAGTTGGCCGAAGTTTCAATTACTTAAACTTCTGGAAAACTCCTTTTTTTGTCTAGTACCTCGTGAAAATTCATGGACTTCCAAGACATTTAAAATCAGTTCGATGCTAAAATTAAGGCATTCAACAGTGTATTGCATGTATTTTGTTCAGTTTGCTTTTCTATGTTCTTGTTATTTTGTTCCTTAAAAAACACAAACTAAATATAGTACTTTTAGCTGTTGTTGTTTGTTGTTCTTCTTAATACAAAGTTAGACAATGAGCTGTCTGCATCCTGTTTATTACGGGGAATCAAACTCCGGATTTTAGCGTTGTAAGTCCGCTCATTCACTGGAGAACAAGATTTCTAGCAGCTGTACAAGAAAGGATAGAATTTACCTTCTGGGTTTTGACATTAAGCTAAAAGTAAGAAATATGTTACATATATATAAATATATACTTTAACTATTATCTGCCAAACATGAAATACAGAATGCCATGATTTTACAATTACTTTTACAAGTGTAAGTTACTCACTTCAGATATATATGTATAGTAATTAACCTAGCATTTGATTGTATACTATTTTTAACAAAGTTTCTATATTTCCTTAGCAGGACCAACTTTTAAAACGCTGTCGATAATTCATATGCATTTTCAAGTACGTCTAGATAAATATAAAACTGTCCGTCTCATTTGCATTTAAACAATTTTGTTAATTTATATGTGTTTGTCTTCATTTTCTTGTCTCTCAAGTTTATCATAAAAGGATAAGCTAGACACATATTTATCTGACCATTGATCGTTAGTTTGAACAAAGTTGAATTAAGGTACTTTTTTATAATGAATGAAAATGATATGAACTAAATATACGTTCTCACAGCTATAATTTGTTGTATTGTAAAATGAGTTTGTAAATCTCATACATAATACTTGAAATAACCTTAGAACCTTAGAAGTTCACGAATTATTACTTTATGACTAAATTATGTTTTGTAAGATTTCTAAATTAATCGAATGTAAACTAAAGATCATCGTGCGAGCTTGAATGGTGGTGAACCAAGAATATATTTGTCTGGTTTAGCTATGGAAGATATTCACGCCTATCTTTCCAGTGGAAGACTTCAGTGTTAATAAGTCTAACATCTGTAACAATCCTAAAAAATCATTCATTAATGCATAATATACCCTTACATATTACATATATATGTCATTTGACTTTTGTCTTCAGACATACCCCATCGCCCTAAACAGAATTTAGGCATTGTTTAGAAATATACCTTCTTCCAGGTTTACTATTGAAAGGAGCAGGACTCACATGAACACCTGTTCATTAAGTATACAGCTGAAAGATGGATATGTGTGAATCTGTAGTTTTCTATTGTACAGACTATCTATCGTGAAATTTCCTCTTTAAGTTTAATATATCCTGTGAAAAAGTTAGAAGATTTAGAAGGACAATGATACATTTATTATATTTCGAGCATTTGGTATCCACACTTAGTCGCTTTCTTAACTTCATCTGTCACCTAGGTTTCAATAGAAGCTCGTTCTTCATCTGAGTGCTGACATGGGCAGTAGCGATCTTTCTTCCATAATAGTTGTAAATAGAGGTAAAGTAACAGAAATAACAGTTGTAAATATAACTGACTGTTCAATATCTTACAAACATTTAACTTTCACGTAAATGTGAAAAATTGAAGAAAAAATATAATTATGATTGAAACATTTGCCAAATAATGTATTTTGTAAAATAAGAAATATGTTCAAACGACAATCTAAGTCAAATACATCGTATAAGGTTTAACATAAACAAAAATTAAAGTGTATTCGCGTAAAAAGCTGGTACTATCAGCATTACAAAATTATAATCTACTACCAGTTGGAGTTATTGTTATGCAGAAATGCAATGCCTGTGACGTCACGCTATTCTAAAATGAACCCGCAGATTCCCCACTGCACATGTCGGTTCATCTATATACTATTAAAACTCTGAGATTGTTTGTTTGTTTGTGGGCTTGACTGTAATTAAATACAGCAAAAACGGCACACAATACCGCCATATTTGTTATGAAGTGAGAATAAAAATAGAATTTTAACAGAATGAAACAAGTTTCGTTAAAATCGAGCCACGAGTTATCGAGTTAACCCCGATTTTCGGGTCACTTTTATGAAAATTCTAGATGAAAGTAGGTAAACTAAATGGCGCCACATATCGGTTTATCTATCTATCTATTCGGTTTCCAACTGATGAATTACTTATATGCAATATATGCACAACAGAAATTAAATGATGAGATGAAAATGTGTTATAACGGTGGATAAAAAGAACAACAATAAAATGGACCTACAATATTGTTGACTAGTTGCAAATAGTAACTATGGAGACGAGGTAATAAAATAAAAATCAAGTCGAGAACAACAACAAAATTTTAAAAACAAAAACCTCTCGCCAGCATTGGCTATTATATTATTTCCCTGTCAATATTCCCATCTTCATTAAAAGGCGTAAGATGACAAAAACAAGATCTTGAAGAATCTATTTATATACTACGAAAACTCTGAGATTGTTTGATTGTTTGTTTGCTTATTTTGTCAGTCAAAAAATCATTCACACTACCATTCGCGCTCTTTACAAAACTTCTTACTTCACTTTTTTGAAAAATGAAATGGTCTTTCCTTTTACTCTCGATAAACAATCAAATATATTTTCTTGAATTATGAATAACACGAATGGATTTAAATGTTTAATTAAATTATCTCAAAATAAACCTTCATTTCGGTGCAATATTCAAATAAGCTTGAATTCTTCATAACCTCTGAATAGTGGTTGACCCAATGGGTCACGGTGGTTAAAGAGGTTTGATCTATATATATACTACTAAAACTCTGAGATTGTTTGTTTGTTTGTTTGCTTGTCTGTAAATAAATTCAGCAAAAACGGCGCAAAATAGCGCCATATTTCTAATGAAATGAGAATAGAATTAGAATAAAACATGTTTCGTTAAAATTGGGCCACGGGTTACCGAGCTAACGTCGTTTTTCGGGTCACTTTTATGAAAATTTCTAGCATGAGCAATTTTACATCACACTACTGTTCGCGCTCTTTACGAAACTTCATCGGGCCACGGGTTACCGAGTTAGCGCCGTTTTTCGGG
>NW_013666422.1:123669-148245 GCF_000517525.1 Limulus polyphemus
TGATGGTGTTCGTAACTCACCATGTCTCGGACCCATACAGGAGGACTGCTTTTACATTTGTGTTGAAGATGCGGATCTTGCTGCACAGAGATAAGGCTTTGGAGTTCCAGATGAGTCACAGAGTGTTGAACGCGAGCCTTGCTTTGTTGATCCGGCTCCTAACGTCTTCGTCTGTGCTGCCGTCTCTGCTTACTATGCTTCCAAGGTAAACGAAGTGCTCTGTTTCCTTGATGTCTTTTTCCTGCAGCTGCAGTGGGTGCTCTTGTTTGTTGTTCAGCCGCATCACCTCTGTCTTTCTGGTGTTGATCTTCAGACCGGTCTTTCCTGCCTCCTCAGCGAACTGGGTGAGCTTGGACTGTGCATGCTGTTGCTTGTGGGACAGAAGGCTGACATTGTCTGCAAAATCCAGGTCCTCCAGCTGTTTGGTGAGGGTCCACTGGATGCCGGTGGTGCTACCCTCAGTCGTTCTCCTCATGATCCAGTCCATGACGATGAGGAAGATTGTTGGAGATGGCAAACAGCCTTGCCTCACTCCGGTTTTCACTGGGAAGGGGCTTGTCAGCTTTCCGTTGAGGATGATCTTGCAAGACGAGTCCTCATAGGGCTGCTGGATGATGCTGATGAGCTTCGGAGGAATTCCGTAGTGCTGCATCAGCTTCCAGATGATTTCCTTGTCGAGGCTTTTTCAAAGTCAACAAAGGTTGTATACAGAGGAGACTGCCATTCGATGGACTGCTCGATGATGATGCGCAGAGTGGCGATGTGGTCTGTGCACGATCTATCTTGTCTAAATCCTGCCTGCTCTGATCTCAGTCTTTTGTCTAGTGCCTCTTACAGTCTCTCTAAGATGATTCTAGTAAGCACCTTGCTGGGGATGGACAGCAGCATGATTCCTCGCCAGTTGCCGCACTGGGAAAGGTCTCCTTTCTTGGGCAGCTTCACTAGGTACCCAAGCTTCCAGTCGGAGTGCACTTGCTCCTGCTCCCAAATCTTCTGCAGGAGAGGATGTAGTTGCTTCGTCTGTCTTGAGAACTTCTGGCGGGATGCCATCAGGACCTGCTGCCTTGCCGATCTTCAAGGACTTGATGGCTTTGATGATTTCTGCCTTGGTTGGTGGGTTGGTTTTGACATGTAGGGCTCCTCTGCTGGTGGTATGTCAGGAGGAGCTGGTGGTGGTGGTCGGTTCAAAATCTCCTCAAAATGCTCTACCCACTGTGCTCTCTGTTCTACATCACTTGTGATGGTTCTTCCCTGTTTGTCCTTGACTGGCTTTCTTAGGTTGAAGCTCTTCCTTGACAAGGCACGCGTGATTTCATAGAGTCTCTTCATGTTATTCTGACTAGCTGCAGCTTCTGCCTCCTCTGTCAAACCTTGTATGCATTGTCTCTTGTCGTGTCTTGCAATTCTTTTCAATTCTCGGTTTGTTTCCCAGTACTCTGCTCTTAAGTCTCCCTTCACTTGTTGGTCCTGACATCTATTAATCTTCTGCTTCAGTTTTCTTCTCCTCTCTATTTTCTCCCATGTTTCTTTCGACATCCACTCCTTCTGCTCTCTCTGCCTCTTCCCCAGTACTTTGGTACAAGCGGTCTTCCAGGTCTTCTGTAATTCAGCCCAGTGGTTCTCTATTGTCTCTTCTACCAGATCTGTCAGCGCCTCAAAACTGTTTCTGACTTCACAGTTGAACTCTTCTTTTTTCTTGCCATCTTTCAAAAACTGAATGTTAAATTTATGGTGTGGTCTGCCTGAAGAGTCACAGGAGGATATCAGCTTGGTCTTCAGTGTTGCCACAAGCAACTGATGGTCTGAGGCTGCGTCGGCGCCGCGCCTTGCTCTGACATCCAGCAGACTTCGTCTCCACTTGCGATCAATGGTGAAGTGGTCGATCTGGTTGTCCGTCTTCCCATTTGGTGGTGTCCAAGTGGTCTTGTGGATCTTCCTGTGAGGATAGATGGTGCCACCTATAACTAGGTCGTTGAAAGAACAGCAGTCTATAAACAGCTCTCCGTTTTCGTTGCAGGTGCCTACGCCATGTCTGCCCATGATGAGTTCTCTGTCTGTGTTGTCGTCTCCCACCTTAGTATAGCATTGGATGATGGTTATCTTCCTGCCCTTAGAGTTAAATCTTGCTGACATAAGTCTTGCTGAGACGGGTTCCCATGCCATCATTGCTCTTGTAGCCTCTGACGCCAGTATTAGCGTGACTCCTTGGGTGTGGTCGTGATCCACGTCTTCATGTCCGGAGTAAACGATGGTTTCACCTGAAGACAGTCTGGTCTGGCCGCTTCCATTCCATCGGGTCTCATATAGTCCGAGAACCTTGATGTTGTATCTTCTCATCTCGCTGGCCACTTTTGCTGACTTGCCATTCTCATACAGGGTTCTGGTGTTCCAGGTCTCTATCCTGGTCTTGGCCTTGGTCATAAGAAAACTTGTCGGCGAGCTGGCTTCCCAAAGGCTTTCACCAGTCCGCATCCTGGGCCCAGCCGAAGAGGGCTTAGTGTGAATACAGAGCCCTAAACTTTATCACTAGGTTTCCTTTTATCATAACATATTCTAATTTAACACACAATGGAGTTATATGAATTGCTGTAGGTTTTTGATATGCAGTTTTGAATTCCACCATAATGAAAAACAAATATAGTTAAATTACAAAATATAAAATTATTTTGGGTGAAAATGATAAAAAATATTTGTTTTTGTTTGTTTTTTTAATTTGCTTTGATACAAAAAAACAGTAGCTTTGTGGACTATAGCTTTGTCCTGATTTTTGAAATAGTTTCTAAAGTTTTATTTTTCTTTCAACACAGCACAACAAAATGTCATTATGAAGTGATATTTCATCAGCTGGTTTGTTAGATGAAGATGTGGCAGAATCAGGTGGTTTTTTACGAATGAACAATCCAATAAGAGATAGAGGTGCAAGTAACAGTAGTACTGAGGTGCACTCTAGTCTGTTTCCAGTAAACACAACAACTTCAACTCCAGGAATATCTAATGCAGTTGCTTCTAATGACAAAGCTTTACTGGTGAGACATGCTCGTCTGTTTCGCAGTCTCAGTGGCCTTGATGGAAGAATCCCATCAGTTATGGAGAATAATGGTAGCACTTCTCAAGGTAGCAGTCGACAGTTGAAGACATTTTCAGGAGTCTTTACTCCAGTCTGTTTGTCTATGTTCAGTGCAGTACTGTTTCTCAGAGTAGGTATGTAGATAACTTTGATGTTTGTAAGTTTATAGATCATCTTTCAGAAAATGATTATAATTTGTTAATGTTGACTATATATTACCACTGAGTAGACCTTAATTGTGTATTAATATCTTTTGATCAAATAGTAGTGTAAAAACAAAACTTAGGATTATGCTGTTTTTGTAAGACCTTATCTGCAGACTCTTACAAGGATGATATTTGATTTACTTGATTTATATTAATGCTGTGTTTCAAATATATATTTTCTTTATAAGGTTGACAACATGTTTTTTGTCATAACATTTAAAATTTTCATAGAAATACATTTAGCAATTAAAGTTTGCATAATATGGAGATTATTCACAGAAAGCAATATGTTATTTAGATGCAAGGTATCTATACAAAGCTAAAATTATTTTAGTAATTTTGATTAAAAGCTATATGACATCATATTGGTCTAAATTAGAGGTTAAATTTTTGTACCAAGTACATATAGAAATATAATTGTTTTTCTATTATTTCAAAGATGATTTAGGCAGTGAGATATTTTCATAAAAATATACATGTAGGTTTAAATTCTTCTTGGATACTTGTAAAATCATTAATAAATACAATTAAAAATAACTTTTTTGGTTTACCCAATAAAAATAAATTTTATTTCATACTGAAATATATATGTAGGATTATTTATGGACTGAAATTGCCTAGTGGGGTGTGTGTATGCTGTTTCTTGACCCCCTCGCCCCAGGTACCCTTTACTGTGCATGGCACAAGGTTTTAATGTTTTACAGTCAAAAGTTTATTAAACTACTCTTTGTTTATATTATACCAATTAAAATAGCATAAAATCTTAGCTAATAATCCATATTTTAATAGTATAGAAGTTTTAAGATCTTAATTCTACAAGGGAATATTTTAAAAAATCCTGAATTTCCACTAGTGTGACTCACATGACACATGTCATCATCTTTATTTTATCTATCACTTTTTGAAAATGTATGAAATTAAATGCAAAATACTCTATAAAATCATTATTGCTCAAACAAACCATAATTTTTATAGCCTTCAAATTTGGTTGGTTAGAGACCTATCGAATAGAAAATCAGACCTCTCCTCCCACACTTACCTGTCACATCCTCTCTTTCACAATTGGTTGATAGTTCTCTCTTACTTTTCATTATATATTACCTATAACCCATAGAAAGTCAAGGTTTTCATCTATCAAAATACTTCACTAAAAAATATGATATTTTGTATGTGAAAGACTTGTAATATTAACTGAAAGACTACCAAATTTCATGAAGATATACCCAATATATTGAGAGTTATAAGTATTAAATCTATAAAGACTTTAAATGAGTACAAAAAGAGCACATGTTTGTCAAATTGAATGAACCTGTATTGAGAGAGTTAATGTGTTCTACCTGGTAGTTGCAGTACTAAGCAGTAATTCTTGTTTTGATATTATCTGGTTGCTACAGGTTATGTTGTTGGCTATGCTGGAGTCCTAGAATGTTTGGCCCAAATGACTCTTTCCTATTTAATCGTGGTGTCAACTATTTTATCAATTTGTGCAATTTCTTCCAATGGAGCTGTAGAAGGAGGAGGAGCATACTGTATCCTTGTTTTATAGTACAAGTTATGAACAATTGCCAGTAAAATTTTGAATTGATTTACATTACGTTATTACAGACATGCCAAAACATACTGTATACATGTAAATAAAGCTTACATTATTTGTTATGATTCTTCTGTGTGGGTACATTCAAGATACATTATCAAACAAAGTTTAAGATGTATATTGTCAGGAAACAAAGTATGCATTGCATACTAAAAATAAAGGTTTTATGGTTTAGGAACATTTGCTAGATTAACTTGTAAATTTTTCCCATGTTTTGGGTACTTTTGCTCATATATATATATAATCCTGTATTGTTTCAGGTGTGTGTGTGTGCAGTATACATGAAAAGAATAATATATGTATATGCAAAAATGGTGTTACTAGTATATCAAAATAATACATGCCCTTAATAAACCCCTGAATTTTTATTTCCAAAACAAATAAGTTGTTCTTAGGGGTGTGGAGTGGATTCTGCTGTCTTACCTCTATGGCACAGATAGCCATGTTGCTTTGCACCATTAAATTTCAAAAACCAACCAACCAACTTACTTGTACTGCATTCTTCTCTTTTATTATTTCTGTCCAGTTACAATCTTTTTTTATAGGTTTTATATTTAGAGAGATTTCTGTCTTGTTAAGTTTTGAATTTGTAAGAAGGTTGTTGTGTGAACTGTAATATTCCAAAGCAGTTCCAAAATGTAGTAATAAATAATGATCTGTAAATGTAAGTTAACTATCAGTATTGAAATTAATCTTTTGTAAACTTTCAGCTGTGTGTAATATACATGTATTCAACAAGTAAAAGTTTTTCTTTGACATAGCATAGTTATGATAAGTCGAGCCTTAGGTCCAGAATTTGGAGGCAGTATTGGTACTCTTTTCTTCATTGCCAATGTCTTCTCTAGTGCACTATACCTGTCAGGTTGTATTGAAGGAATAGTAGATAATTTTGGAGACTCGGGTAAGTTGCACTAAAGTTAAATGTTAAAAAAATATGTTTTAGAAATGCTGCTTACCTCTTTATGGAACAGATAGCTATACCTTTCACCACTGCTGAAAATGTTTTGCACATGTGCCAAGCCTTTGAATGAAACTCCCACCCCTACATGTAATAATGTGTACAGTACCAGTCTATGATGCAATCAGCGTTGGATTGTACCTCCTCCACCAATAAGAGGAAGACACATGCCCAGCCCCTTGAACACTTTGTGTACACCAAAAGATAACTCTCTTCCTCAACACTGCTGTGTTCAGTTATGTTCTTTCTTTATTAAGAAAGACTAAATTTTCCCATTTATTATTTTCAACTTTTAGTTAACAGTTGATTTGATATTTTTCTTACCTTTATTTTCTCTATTTTGAGAAAGAAGGAAATAAATTATTTAAATTAATTTCAATTAGAGCTTCTAATACAAACTATTATCGTTTCTTAAATCAGTTTGAATTTTTTTTCTTAATCAAACTATGATATTTTGAAACATGTTCCAAAGTCTGTAATATGATTTTTTTTTTTACTGGAATATTTCTCCCATTGTCATATACCTAGCATTTTTTGTGTTTCAGCACTTAATCTCAATTTCATCATTATGAATATGACCAAAGATTAAGTACTACCAACATACTAGACCTACTAAAAACAACAACTAAGTATATAACTACTTTCCATGAATTCAGTTTCATAAATCTTGTTGAATATGACTTTTCATATCCATGTTTCTGAAACCTCCCAAGATCCAGACTCTTACATGGGAGTTTGCTTATGTTCTTGATATGGCAGCTGGACCTATTCTGATGATGAGCAACTTCACTACCATTGCACACCATATGGTTGGTTCTATCCTACATTCTTTATCTCATACCCAGGGCTCACAGCTTCCTGCTTGTGTAACTTCTGCTGAGCCTACCTTGTCTTTAGATGACTATGTCCAGCTCTTCCCACAATCTGCCATCACTTCTTGTTCTTCTATCCCTAAATATACTTGAGTTACTCCTGCTGATTTGACCTGCTTGCATGTACTACAACTCTTAAGTTTTTTTTTTTCTCCCCTTCCTCCCTTGCCTGATTATTGCATTATTGCAGATTCTTTCTGTCTCTGCTTCATGTTGACTCTAAGTTGCCACGTCCTTTGCTGTGACCTGTGGTTGGAATTCTTCCTCTTTTCTAGTGCTCTAATCCATTGAATTTCTCCTTCCAACTTGGGGATTTTCTTTTTCTCCTATTTCATTTTTCATTTACAACAATATGCTTGTCTTCCTTTTTTGTTTATTCACCTTTTTAGCTTGCTGTTCTCTTTACCTTTCCTTATAAGGCTTGGAATCACTACCCCAACACTATTACTGGGGATGTTGCACTAACCTATTTTTCATGCTGCTGAATATTCTTCTTCACCTGGAGTTTAACTCCCTCTGTTTTATCTCAGGAAATTCTGTGAAATAACTTTCCTGCATTCTAAAATCTTCTAGGGATTCTTCCCAATATTCCCCTCCTCTGAGGCCAGCCATCGTGTGGGTTGGTAATTAATTGTTTCTGAACCAACCCCCAGCTTCAGTCCTGTAAGAGCTTCATATTTACACTTTTTTTTCCATCCGTAGGCTCACTTTCCAGGAAAACCTTGGTTTTATCTCAGGAGCTTTTTTGTCTTTCAAGGCTCACACCTGTCTGTTTTTAACTAAATGCTGAGGGCTTTCACACAGAAAATGCACTTGTTGAATCTGCATTTCCATCATATTATGGCTTTTTGGCATCTTCTTCTAGTTCTGTCCTTGAAGGGACCATCTCCTACATTCTCCCTCCTCTTTTAGGAGTCTGCTTGTTTGGATTTGCTGGTTAGGCTCCTAAGTCAGTATTGACTCTCATTCAGTGTCTAATTTATATGGTAGTATTTATCACCTTGTTTGCCTAGTGAGCTTAACCTTCCCCTTTACTTTTCTAAGATATGTAGCTTCTGGTTTCCATAGCTGTCATGTCTCCTTTTCTTACTGCATGTGGAGTTCTGTCTCTTTTGGGGTCTTGCATTTCTTTTTCCCCTCTGCATGTCCTTCTGTGGTCCCTTTAGTAGATTCTTGCTATCTTACTGGATCAAGTGTTTCCACATAACTTCAAGTATCCATCATCCTCCATTCCACCCCAATTTACTTTTGTCCATGGATGCTCCTTTAACTGGATGGAATGCAGTTCTGGATACTTTTACCATTTTCAGTGTTTGAAGTTCTGTGGAGCAGCAGTCTTTCAATGTCAGTGTCCTTAAGATGTGAGCAGTTCAGTGGATCTGCCACCATCTTTTGATTTCCAGTTGTCTAGAAATCCTGTTTTGATCTATTTTGATAACTCCATTGTTGCTTCTTGCATCAGCCAGAAGAGTGGTACATTCGGGAACCCTTCTTTTATTTCTTAAGCTCTACTTTTTGGCTTATGATGACAACATTGAATTATTGGCCTTCCTTGTGCTGTTCTTAAGCTCTATTTTTTGGCTTATGATGACAACATCGAATTATTGGCCTTCCTTGTGCTGTTCTTAAGCTCTATTTTTTGGCTTATGATGACAACATCGAATTATTGGCCTTCCTTGTGTTGTTCTTAAGCTCTACTTTTTGGCTTATGATGACAACATCGAATTATTGGCCTTCCTTGTGCTGGGAGCTATAAATTTAGTGGCTAATAGTGGACTGGCTCTCTTAATCAGACCAAATTCTTCTGACCACATGATATTAACATTTCTTAGTGTTTCTCTGAATTTGTTCCCACTTTGGAGTCCTCTATTGATGTGTTTGCAAATCCTCTCTCTATGTAGCTTCTACTTTTTTGGCCACCAGTCCCAGATTCCATTGCCCTGGGAGTTTTCTTCCTGGGTCTGGATTGGTCTACTGTCCTTTTGAATGCCTATCCTCCTGTTCTACTTCTTTCTAGGGTGCTGTCTTTGATTCATAACACCCCTTGTCATGAACTTCTCATTGTATCTTTTTAGCCAGCTTAACCATCTCGCTACAGGCATCATTTTCTGCATATGTCATGAAGTTTTATTAAGTTACATTTAAATTTTAATTAAAGTACTTTATTAACATGGTATATGAATAAACTTGGCATCAAATATAGCTAATAATTCAAATTTCAATATTATACAAGTCTTAAGTTATTAATTTTATAAGGCAATGAAAAAAAATCCCCAATTTCTTCTAGTATGAGAACTTGTGAAATTTGCTCTTTAGCTTTCTAGGTATCCTCTTTTCTCTAATTTATTTACTACCCCTACGAGAAGTATGAAATTTAATGTAAATTACACATTATAATGTCACCACTCAGGCAAAACATAATTTTTATAGTTTTCAATATTATTTGGGTACCAAGCCATAAACTAGAAAAAAAATCAGACCCCTCTTACCATTCCCATCTGTAACATCTTCTCTTTCAGAAATTGCCAATATTTCTCTCTGACATTTAATACTATATTATTTATAACTGATAGAAAGCCAATGTTTAAATCTATCAGATGATGTATTACATTGTTTTCCATACAGAGAATTGTCTGTTTCACTTCCACTTCAAACTTTATTCCCACAAGAAACACATCAATGAGCTTAGATGAATTTTTAATGGCTTTTGTTGCATAGTTATAAAGCTAGAAAAATAGAAATAATTATAGGAAATTGTCTGATTTTTGCATGTTATTACTCTGTGTTCTTTAGTGCATTACTTGATTAAATAAAAAGTTATTTAGTGCAGCAGTACCATTAGTATAAAAAGTAGGGTTAAGTTTCATTGACAGCAAGAAAAAGAAGACCCAGTTAAGTACTTTATTTCTTGTTTTTCATTATATATTATTGTAAGAGTAACTAAAGTGTAAGAATTAGAAACTTTTTAGATAAGATTAGGTAAAATAAATAATAATAATTGTACTCACAAGCAACTAATGAGTAGCATGTGCATTGTGTAATTCGATAGGGTAACATAAGCTATATATTTGCCAAGTGATATTAAACCTGTGTGCCATGAATATTAGTTAGACATGGTTCAAAGAGCATTAGAACAATTAAATTTAAATAGAAATAGATGTATACTGTTACAAGTTTAAAGCTGTTTAGGATAAACAAATGTAGTTTCATGTTACAGTTTGAAGTCATTCAAGATAGAAAAAAAAATGGTAATTTACTGTTATTTCATTTTTTTTTTCTTGGTGGTTATGAGGTATAGAGTACAGATTACACAAATGAAATTTGAGATTTTTAATCTTAACATTAAAATGCCTTTCACTTGGAGCAGTCAACACTTTGACTCCAAATATTCATGGAGACATTTTTAGTGAAAATACTCTATTAAAAATTCTGATTTTTTTGTCTGCTAAAGACTTGTAATGATAACTGAAAGCTTACAAAGTTTAGTAAAGACATACAAAATATATTACAAGTTATAGTATGGAAACTATAAAGGGCAATTTTTTCAGTCAAACTGATTGAGCCTGTAATGAAAGAGTTAATCATGATTTTTGCTCCTTTGCCTATCAGTGATCCTGGAGCCTCTATCTCATCGGTCTTGAAGGTCCATTTTCCCATCAGCCTCAGACATCCATCTTTCATTGTGATGTTCCACACCTTGATCTTTACTTGTGGCTTTTATGTAGTCCATTCAAAGATGAGAAGGTTCTACTTGCACAATAGCAAGTTTTCTTATTTTCTCATGTTGGCCATCCACTCTTGCAATTTATTATCACAAGTGGACAATTTATTGATGCTGGTCCATTTACCATTTCTTTTTTTACCTGCTATTACAGTGACGTGTTGTTGATGGCCTTCCATCTTTTCCTTGGCCAATCTCCTTTTATATATCAGGTTCTAATGAACCTCTTCCAAGCCACTTTAAACTGTAGTCCTCCTCACCTTGTTACTCTTCTGGACTTTAATCTGTGTTGAGTTTACTTGTCAGAATTATTATGTGTATTCCATTTGAACCTGTGCCCTATACCATCTTTCTTTTAAGACATTTGATTTATCCCTACTTGCAGGAGATGCTTCAGTGATATTTTTGCCTTGGATGCCCACACTCTTCTACAGGGACAGATTAATTTTATTTCCAGACCTCTCTTCTTTTTTTTTTAAGACTTGGTCTACTTGGCAGGATGGTCAAATGTTTTGTCCAATCACCTTCTCTGTATAATCATTCGGACCTTGATAATCTCCTGTCCTATTGTCCTGTTCAAGCAAATTGAACAACTCATCTGGCATATCTCTTTCTCTGTGGGAGATGATTTCTTTCATTTTTTTTTTTTCATGGCATCTCCTTTAATGTTCATCATTTCATGGCTTCCCTTGTCTCTGGGTATTGACATCCACTAGATGTGATATCATAGGCAAGATGTAGATGACCCCTGGCACCATTGTGTCAAAATAATTACACCTTCTAGCTCTGGGTTTCATCTTCCTTCAGTTGCCATTCCTCCAAAGAGGTGAGTCATTGATAATTTCTTTTTCTTGCAGCTTCACAAAAAACAACTGTCTCAAACTAAAAATAAATATATATTTTAGTTATTTAGAAAAGCTAAAATTTAAAAAGAGAATACATAAAAAATAAGTTTATCACAAATCTTATGCAGCATAACCAAATCTGAGATGCAATATAATTAAATGTAAATTCATGAAAAAAGGAGAAGAAGAAAAAAATCACAGCCACAATACAAACAGCCAACACCAGGGCACAAATCATAAGGTGGGTCATTAGGTAATGTACCCTGGTTCTTAAAGGTACTGGCGAAAGTAAGACCCAAATTGCATTGGAAGTTTACCATCTATCCAATTTAACCTCAACTTCACCAACCTCAAGTGATTAAGAAAAAAAAATGAAAAATTTGAGCAGCTGTGGGTGCTCTAGCCCACAACATCCCACATCTTTACCACCTTTCACTGTCTTCAGCCATATGTGGGAAGGCAGTTTTCTCTCTCTCTCTGTCTTTCATGACTTTACATTTAATTATATATATATATATATACGAGATACAATGGAACCCACTCATTGTCAGAGTAACTCCAGTTGTCCAATTCAAGAAAATAAGTGAAATCCTTTGTAGTAGAATCTGGACCTTTGGAGTTTTCAGAAACCTGGATTTGAGAAGTCATATTCAATAAGATTCATGAAAATATAATTATTCTTTGTTTTTAGTAGGTTTGTTATATTTGTGGTACTTAGTCGTTGGTCATGTTTATATTGACGAAATTGAAATTAATTCTTGAAACCCAGAAATGCTAGGTAAATTACATTGGGGGGGGGGGGTGTTTCTGTCAAAGAAACTATATTACAGAGACTGTAACATGTGTTTCAAATTCTCATAATTTTATTAAAAGGAAAAATGAAATTGATTTTAAGGAACGATAATAATTGGCATTAGTAACTATCTGAAATCTTTTTCTTTTTTTTTCTCTCAAAATCAAGAAAATGAAGGTTAAAAAATAGCACTTTAAATCTTAACTAAAAGTTGAAACTAATAAGTGCAAAAGTTCTGCTGAGGAAATGAATGAGCTTTTGGTATACATATTAACATGCTGATTGTATCATAGACTAGCACATTACAAATTATTACATGTAGTGGTGTAAGTTTTGTTCAATGGCTTGGCAGGAATGCAAAAGCTTTTTTTGGTGGTGATGAGATATATTAGCTATTGGTTCTGTGGAGAAGTGAGTATCTAACTCATAAATTTTTAAGTAAGGAAAATTTTCACTTTTGCATTAGATAGAGACTGAAAACTATCCTTTTGAAATCTTTTTACTTATTAACTTAAAAAACTGATATTGAAAATGGTAGTTTTTTCTAGTTTATAACTCTTAATGAATAAACAATAGAATTAGTTATACTAATGTGTATTTCTGATAGACACCTTCAATCTTTTTCCAATCATGAGGCTAAATGAATGAAATTTTCTAGAAAGTGTGCTATTTCTCTACATTACAATCATATTATTTTAATTAAAATCAGCTTGATTAAAAGAATATCACTATTTTTTCTTAACAAATAATATGTCAAAAAATTATTTAGAAGCAAGACCAGTCATAACAGTCACTTTGTTCTAACCCTATAGGAAGCATTGCATCTTTGCTACCAACTGATTCTGTGTGGAAATTTCTATATGGTTCTTTGCTTAATCTTTTTAATCTCCTGGTTTGCTTGGTTGGAGCTTCTATGTTTGCCAGAACATCTGTTTTCATCTTTATCATTGTGCTTGTGAGCACTTTGTCTGTGATAGTGAGCTTTTTTGCTCTTAAACCAGGGTGCATCCCCTTACCAATGGAGAATGAGTATATTCGTCAGTTCAACATTACCTGTGGTATATACTCAGGCTTTAGCTGGGAAACTTTCACCAGTAATATTTGGAGTGAGTATAAATACATTTAATTATTTTGAGTTAAAAAATATTTTGCATTTATAAAAAGACACTTATAAATTATAAGAATTTATGAGTTAAAGCAAAGAAAAATGTAATGATATGTCAACTACATTACATTCTGCTTTATCCAGTGACAATAAGTCCTTTTTGTGATGTATGAAAAGTTTATTAATGAATTTGTTAGACAGCCATTTAAAAGCTTATTTACTCTAGTAAATAATGAGTAAAATATGCAGTTGTTTGTACAAATAATGATTATAACATTTGTACTTTAATATTGTTTGTTACATGTGGAACTTTTAGAAACGTGTAATTTTTAAGAACTGATGGGGAAATTATTAAGTGATATTTATGCTTTTGAACTTTCACAAAAATGCAGGAACCTTGCTGCATTTTTAGTGAGTTATATTCAAAATTTAATTAAACTACTTTTTTTTCACAATATATTATTAAATATAGTGTAAAAACGTAGCTAATAAACCAAATTTTAATAATATACAAGTTTTAATTTCTTACTTTTATAAGGCAGTATAACAAAATTTAGAATTTCTCAGAGTGTGTAAATTGTGACATTTGATCTCCAGGCATTCCCTCTTCTCTAATGTATTTACCACCCTCCATTATATTATATTATGTATTCATCAGTCAAGCAAATTATAATTTTATTAGCCTTCAATCTTGTTTGATTACATAGCCATGAAATAGACAATCAAACCCCCTCTTCCCACACCCACATCCTCTCTTTCAGACATTGTCAATAGTTCTCTCTGACATTCAATACTATATTACTTATATCCAATAGCAAGCCAAGGTTTTTATCTATAAAATTACATATTGTGTTTCCTGTAAAGAGAATTGTCAATTTTACTTTCAGTTCAAGCTTGATTCTCATGGGAAACACATTGATGAGCTTAGATGAAGTTTTAACTGCTCTTGTCACATAGTTAGATAGCCAGAAAAATTGTAATAATTATGGGACATTCTCTGCTTTTAGCACACTATTATTCTGTGTTCCTTGGTGCATTATTTAATTAAATAATTATTTTGTGCAGCATTACCATTAGTATAAAAAAAGGGGGGGTTAAGTATCATCGACAGTCGACAGCAAAAAAAAAAGAAGACCCAGGTAAGTACTGTTTTCTTATTTTTTCATATGTATTCCTTATTTATTATTATAAAAGTAACTAAAATGTAAAAATAAGAAACTTATGTTAGTTAAGGTTAGATTAGGTGAAATAAATATTAATATAATAAAATGTTTCATGAGGATTTGTTTGCACATAGCTTGTGCATAATGTATTTCTACAGCATAACATGAGCTGCACAACTGCCAAGTGATTTGCAACTTATAATGGCACAATTAGTAGTTCAAAGGGCAATAAAACAATAAAATTGAAGTGTAAATAGATGTATACTATTATGTGTGTAAAGTTATTTAGGATAAACAAATGTAGTTTCATATTACAATTTGAAGTCATTCTGAAAGAAAAAGGGTAATTTAGACTTATTTAAATTTTTGGGGAGTTACGATGTCAGTCAAATTCACCAACCTTGTATAAAGTTAGGGTAGAGAAAATAACAGATAAAATATAAAGTTTTATTGAAAAAACGTTTGAAATTTATTTAGGGTATTTCAGAGATTACACAAATAAAATTTGAGATTTTTGAGACAAAGAAAAATATTTTAAATCATAACATGAAAATCACTTAGCACTCAGACTAGTATATAAAAATACTATAAATATCCACGGACAAATCTAGGAAAAGTACTTCATTAAGAAATCTGATTTTTTGTGTACAAAAGACTTGTAATGTTTACTAAAAGTCTGCCAAATTTTGAGAAGATACACAAAGTGTATTAAAAGCTATAGTATGAAAACTGTAATGGGTACAAAATAGTCACAAGGTTGCCTTCATTGCAAAAGAGTTGAAGAGACATAAATCTAATCTCAATTTAGAAATTGAAAGCAATGAAAAGAACATTGGTTAGTAAATGTGAAGTTAAGATGCCATTACAATTTGTGAATAGCACACAAGGAGTGTGTGTATATATAAGAGTATTAACTTGGTAAAGAGATATTCAGAAAAATCTGTGTTGTGAAATGTTGGGACTGTGTTCTTTGGTACTCTTACATCAAAGTGTATTATGAAATTCAGTTGTCTTATAATACAAAATTATTGTTATGCTAACAGGTAAACATTATTCATTACCATACCTTACTTGTGTATTCTTACTGATATGTAGCTATAAGCTGAATTTTTATATTTATTCTTTGTCATAGGTAACTACACTATTGATTACACTACAACTCAGGACAGTACTAGTTTTGCTATGGTTTTTGCTGTGTTTTTCAGTGGCACTACAGGTGTAATGGCAGGTGCCAATATGTCAGGTAAGTTTTCATTCCATGATTTTGACATACTCTACCTTGTGTTTGAACATTATTATGGTTCTTTTTTTTATTATCAGCCATATAGTTAAAAAAGCATCATATCTGTGAGATGATAGTTGACATATTGTATTCTGTGTTAACCCTCTATTCAATGACTATATTAAATTGACTAATTTTCTATCTGTGAAGCTATACATAGTAATGTTTACTGTAAATCTGAATTTAATATTTGTATCTTCATTAAATTTGGCAAGCTTTTAGTACACATTTAAGTCTTTAAAAAATCAGATGTTTTAATATCTAATGCTTACTAAAGATTTGTCTGGAAATTTTCAAAATCTTTACTCAGTTTGAGTGAAAGGTGATTTTTATGCTAAAAATAAAAATAATTATTTTTTAATTAAATATTCTTTTTACCTTACAGTTTTCATTTTTCATATTTTATTTACATAATCTGTAGAACTTCCTAAATAAATGTCAAAAGTTGTTTTGGATGAAAATATAATTCATCTCTTATTTTCTGTACCCTAACACTAAATGTAGTGAAATCATTAATGTATAGTGACATGAAAATTTGAAAAATATGAAATATAATGAATAATACCATTTTCTGATACAATTATTCACTTCTGTGCACAGAAAGCTATTTTTCTCTTGAAGTCACACTAATCTGCCTGAGAAACTTGCATGCCACCAGCCTTGTGAATACTCCCAGCTAAATTTCATGTAAAATACATGAATTTTCACTACTGTATGGTAATACATCATGCTGCAAAACCCTCCACCCAATCGGAGTGCACCACACCTCCTTGCTCAAATGCTCCCATCTACATTCACATGAAATTCATTCTTTTCATTGACACAGTCATGCAAAGATATCTTTATTTTTGCTGAGACTTGTTGAAGTATTTGTGTTTTCAACCTTTCAGTGTGAATTCTTTTTCTGCTTAAGTGAATACAAGTATTGCTCACAATTACTAATAATCTAGGAAGTTTTTTGCCTTTTTCTCTCGGTTGAGACTGTCATTGATCTTATTTGTAATGAGACGGAGACATATATTCATTTCAGTGGTTTCCTTCAGGGGGCTCTGAAGCAATCCTGGACATTCTGGAGAGAATTTTGATTACTCTGTTAGCTTCTCAGTCCCCTGTAGGACAGTGATAAACTTACGGACTTGCAATGCTGAATTCCAGGGTTCGATTCCCTATTGGGGACATAGCAGTTGGCCCAATGTTGTTTTGCTCTAACACAACAAACTTACCTGACAACATGTTGTTCCTAACAACAGTAATCAGAACAGTCTTTACAATACATCAAAAAGGAGGCCACTTTGGGATCAGCTTCTTCTGAATTGTTTTCTTCAGCTGGTACATTAAGCATGATGTTTTGGCTTTTGAGCCTGTGCTTACTTGATGGCTGTAAGGCCTGGTCGCAAATATTTAGTTTTCTCTCTATCCTCAGACATTGTGTTTCATGGAGAGAGGTTTACTGCTCAGCTACGAGACAGAACAGCTAGGCTTTAACCACCATGGTTGTTGGAAGTACATGATTTAGCCTACTACTACTAGGTGGACATATATTTCAACTCAAGTACATCTGCTCCTCGAAATTAGGGGTTCTAAGGTGGAGTTGGTGCCTACAGGGGGTAATAGTTCCACCCATTTTCAAGGATTCTGACCCCTGACATCAGCCCCTCAGTACATTGGTATCCAGAATAGATTCTGTCCACGGGTTCCACTGCTCAGTCAGAATGCCATTCACAGTGTCAGGTATTATTTTATGATTTCAAGGTTTGTGGGGGCTTGACTGCGAGACTTTTGGTATGTGGAATGACCTTACCCTAGGATCCATGGGCACTACAGGTCCTTGAGTTGGAATTAGTTATGCAGTTCACATCTTCAACATCATTATTCACACAGTCCTAGGATTTTGGAATTTAGATCTTTGGCTAACAGAGTTTGGTTGATCTGCAGGTAGAGAGAGAGTGTCATGCTAGTTCTTTTGGAGTTTTATTCCCGTCGGGTGTTCTGTCTAAGAAATAGGAGATAGGTGTCCAGTCATTGATGTTTCTCATCTATTTCAATGCTCTATTCTTCAAGGTTCACAAGTGATTCATTCCTAAATCTGAGTTGGCTTCTTTTACTAGGATTGTCGATGTCGAAGTTCGATTTTGTTGGCTCCTATCTGCATATTGACATAATGGATAAAAAAACGCCACTTTCGTCATTTTTTGTGCACGAGGATCAGGTTCTACATTTCAGGGTTTTTGCCTTCAGACTAGCTTAGGCACTATGAGTGTTCTGCCAATTCATATGAGCTTTTTCTTGTCACCCCCATTCCCTAACCCTGTGCACACACCATTCAATGGATTAGTTACTGCTGGTACCATCTCGTCAAGAATCCAGATGTCACACCTGGATTCTACTTTCAGAACAACCAATGCAGGCTTTGTTCTAAAAGCTTAAACATCTATTCTTGCTCCAACTCAATAAGTCATTAGGCTGGGTATTTTTTTATTTTTTTCCATCATGTATTATAGTCTGGCTCAGCGGACTCCCATCTGGCTCCACGCTATGGAACAGGAAGCCAAGCTCTTACTCCCTATCCTTCTCCCATGACATAGATGGTTCTTTCTTGTTTGGGAATGTGGGCATCACTCAAATCCCTCACGCCTTTGAGATGAACACACAAGAGATCCTTTCAATGTGCTTTATGCAACCAAGGGATCATAAACATTGATTCACTAGATTCTCCAGTTTCTTTATTATGGATCTTTTTTCAAACTCGAGGGGTGGTTAAGTAGGGACAATACTAAGATATTGGTTCCTCTGCCACCACCTCATCCAGAGATACATATGTTTAGGAATCCCTCGCTTCAGAGATGGAGTGCACATCTCAACAGTTAGAAATTTCAGGGTCTACGCACAGACAATGAGGCTTACTTACACAATGTCTTAGTCCTTCTTGCTATTCAAATGGTGATGGTTATTAAGGGAAACATCTTCAGGCTTCTCTTTGACAATTCCACAATGGTGGCTTGATTTTCCCATCAAAGGGTAGTTTGTTCAAGGCTCATTGTTTTCAAACCTAGAATCTCCATTATCAGAATCACCCCTATCATATCACCCTATTGGCTTGCCATGTTTCACAGGTGATGGCTGCAGTAGCAGATCAATTGTCTCAACCCAACCAGATCGTCCCAACAGAATTAATGCTACATTGCAAAGTTTTCTGTGGGTTGGCTCTCCTTTTGAAACACTGATGATTGATGGGTTGACCACTCATTGGAACACCCAACTACTGGCAATTTGGTTTTCAGTACCTTACCTTCGGGCTTTGGCAATGGATGCATTCTGTCAGGATGGGATAGGATTACCACTCTAGGAATTCCTTCCAATTCATATGTTATCCAAGGTACTCACTATGATTTGCTCCAAGCCATTGTTGGGTTCTGTTGATAGCACCGGATTGGCAACTACATCCTGGTTTCTGCTTCTGCAGTACCGTAGGGAGTGCCCATCTCTTCCACTTCTTCTTCTTTGGCTATCTCTGTGGAGGAAACTATGATCTGACATGGTACACTCAGCTATCCAGAAGCTCATGCTTCAAGCAAGGAGGTTATGCAGTCTTTCATATAGCATTGGGGTTTAATTTCTATGGTTGCAATGTATCTGTCTCAGGCTTTGCTTAGTCCTGTGATGGACATTTTTAAATGGAAGTGGCACACATTTTAGCAGTGTTGTATTGAGAGTAGGTTGCACCCACTTCACTCAGACGTACCAACCATATTCGTTTTTTGACCTGATTCTTTGGCAAGGGTTTTTGCATCTTCCATAATCGTTCTGTTTATGGCAGCCTTATTGACTACCGTTTGATATTCGAGACAAAACTTCTTTGAGTCCCCAGTACTCTCCAGCTTTCTCAAGTCACTTTGGGTCCTTTATCCCAAATGACCATTCTGTTTAACTAACTGGTATATTATAGTTACATTACATGCCCTTTCTTAGCACCCATTTGTGTCCTTAGCATGTATCACCTTTACCTGAAGGTTTCTTTTTCGTGGCTGCTGACCTACCGACATTGCCAGTTGAAAAGGTTTGCACTGATTGTCCACAGGATGCTTTATCATTGTGTGTACATCCTCAGACTGGTTCTTCTTTTCAACAACACTCAGCCACAGAAATGGATAAATCCTTTTTCACCAATTCATCTGTTCACTATTTCTCACTTCTATGACCAATCAGATTTCGATCATTTGTTATGTCCAGTGAAAGCCTTGAAGGTTTTGTTGCCCAACTAATGGTTTTAGAATGGTTAGACAATGACTTTTTATTTATTGGGATCATTCAATTCCCAGGATTCACCCCCGGTAACATTGACAAGGTGGGTATGAAATTGTTCCATATTGCTTATTCTTGGCTCTCTTTGAAGGCAAGAAATCTTCTGTGAGTCACATCTAATCAGATTAGTCACATTTCTATGTCCTTAGCAGCCCGGTTGAATTGTCCGCTGGAGGACAATTTGTAGGCTGGTATGTGGATCCCCCCCCCCCTAATACTTTTTTCTGAAATTATTTGCATGATCTGGCAGTATCATCATAGGAGGGTGTTTGACAACCACCTGTAGCTGTCTTAACCACTTTTACTGGATTATACACAGAGGTGAGTATTTTCATTGCTACGCTTGCCTCTTTACCTTTTGGGGTCTCTTTCCCCGTCTTCACTGGATTCCACTTTATGGCGAGTGTTGCCCAGGCAGGTGAGCTTTTATCAAACCAATTCTGCAACAGCAACCACTATTTCAAATTTACTTTATACAGGTTGCTACAGGCTCTTTGAAAATGAGGTGTTCTCTAAGATGGCATTACAGTACTATACAGGACTGCCACTCATGGACTATCACGAGTAAAGCATATCCCTGCCAATCAATCTGATTGAATAAAGTGGGGTTCGGTTTGTTTTTAAAAATTTAGGGAATTTGGTTCACCTATTGCATTGCTTCCAGAGCACTGTTCCTCAGGGATCCCCAATGCACATCCCCCCCCCCATCAGATTCTACTAGTGGAGCTAGGGAGTCATTACCACACCCAGTTTCCAGTCACTGGCTGATGGGCAGAGGCTTTTCCTCTAGAATGGTAGACTGAATTCCTCCACTTTTAGGGAAGGTGGTGAAGTTGGGGGCCTTCTACCTGGGAGCCTACTTGTAATGCCGGTTCAGATTTGAAGCTCCACTGTCTAGTTCAGTGTGCATGACCTTTCCGTTTGATCAATATAGATTTAGTACGCTGTTCATGAAAGAGGGTCCACTATCTTCTCATAATTCCAAATGTGGAGTGGTCACATCCTGGGTCCTTGGTTGAGCACAGTTGTTCTGTATCCTGCCCATAATTCAGGGGGCAAGCCTGGAGTCTTACCTTTCGGGCTTCTTCAGGTGGAGGAGAAGGTTTGTCCACTTCGTTGTAAGTATGTATATATATATATATATATAACATTGTGGTCCAATTGCCCTTGTCATCAACGAGGATATAGGGACTAAGACCCCTTAATTCCACCCATAATACAGGAATTAAATTCAGGGTGAAGACCATACCTGTTCTGGAGGTAGTGCAGCTTCCCCACTAGGATGCTAATCTTCTGTTGGCACACCCACGATCTATGCATATTCTTTCTGTATGAATAATGCCCTCACTGGCCTCTCCACCTTCTCAATGTGGGATTCTAGCTATGTAGGAGTAGAGGTATGTATGTTTTGGAAGTTAAATTTTCCTAAACTGAAGAACACCTCCTCTTCCACCCTTCCTCCACACTAAGAGCCGGTGTTAGAGACTGCAGATTGAATCAGTCTTAAAAAGTGATAACATTATGTGAATGAGGTGCTTTTATACAGTACCAGGATAGAGGGCGCATTGATGTACGTGGAGAGTATCATAAGACAAATATTGCCAAAGGCAATTAGTGAAGTATAAAAGACTGGAGCAAGTGACAAAAATCAGACCAATGCTCAGATGGGCAAAGGAAGAAACTCTGGCAGTCGAGTAATAGCTATAAGCGTAAGTAGAGGTAAGTATTATTGTAAATGGATTTCCAGTTCAGGAAAATGTTAACTTGTTTTTTCTTACCCCATTTCTTATAATGATTCCCAATCTCTTTTACAAAACCCTTCCACTTGTGGTTTCTTGGTTTATTCCACACTCCCTCTGACATTTTCATCCATGTTTCATCCTTTGTAGAACAGGTTCATTTTTACAACATTATGCTACATCCTCCGCACCTGACAGTTTCCTACCTAATTTCTTAATGTTCCTCTCCCTTCTTTTTCTGGACATCCAATCTTTGGTGTCAGATTTGCAGCCTGGAAGATGCAATATTTGTTTGTCATGTCACTTTCCTGTACCCACATTTCCCAACTTTGTGCTTTCCTTATTATCCTCCTTTACCTTTCCTCTCTCCATCTCTTGACAAGGACACACCACTGTTCTCTTAATGACTTTACAAGGTACAATCAGACCCTTCCTTTCACTTCCATGGCACCTTCAACTTCTTTTGCACTTTTACCTTTCACTTGGTTCTTTATTGTTGGGACCTCTTGGGTAGAGATACCCTACCTTCCCATGTCAGTTTACCCACCTCCTCCTTTCTTTATCTTTGTTTTGCCATCATTTCTGTACCAAGTTTATTGACGTATATTAATCATAAAGTTGTTTTATTAACACTAAAAAAATTGTGACATGTGCAAAAGACCATATGGTTCCATATGGAGGGTTTCTTTTCTTTCCAGTGGTTCTTTTCATCCAGATTGTGGATGACTAAAGTTAATGCTTTGAATGCCTTTTTACACATTCCTATTGTCCCATCCTCCAGATATTTTCTTCATTTCTTGAACCATTCAGTGCTGTAGGCCACACATTTTAAAAATTTGTAGACCAGTAGAACCTTTCTCGTGATCCATTTTCCTGGCATCTTGACCATGCCAACACTATGGTGGACATTCCCTTGCTGTCTTCCTGACCAGTTCTTCATCTCTTCACAGGGACTTCTCTGTCAGGCTTGGGCAAATCTCTAAATGACTACATGACTTCAGGCATGTGGTCTCTGAAGGAGCATTCATTCCACATCAGTGACCTTGAACTTGTCGCCATCCATCGGGCATGTTCCCATTTCCTTCCTTTTCTCATAAATTGGTTGGTTATGATCCATACCAATAATTCCTTGGTCACTTCTTATATCAACCATCACAGGGGTACCCAGTCCATTAATCTATGCTTCCATGCAATGCATCTGCTATTTTGGGCTCATTCCCATAGGGGGCTTTGAAATTGGTGCTGAATTGCTTCTCTTGCCTGGACAAAGTTCTACCCATGGGTGGAGACACCCTCTGGATTTTTCTTGGGTTTGCTCTCACTTGGGAACACCTCTCATCAATACCTTTGCTATTCCCCTACTTTTCCCCTTTTCTGGTCCTCAGTTTTTCATCCTTTGGTTCTTGTGGTTGGTGTTCTCAACCATGATTGATCTCATCTTTTTCTGTACCTGTCCTCCTCTTCATTTTCTCTCTCATGTCCTCATTTTGATACATGACACACCTTGTTGGGTCCTGTTGGTGTTGTCTCTTTAGCTAGCACAACCCTGATTTTTGTCTGCTTTGTCAGTTGGCATCCAGGCCCCCCTTTCTCTGCTCCATTCCCACTTTCTCTTTCTTCAACCTCACATCTCTCTTTCACTCAGGGGTGTCATTCCTTCATTTTTAATTGTGGGATTTTTCAGGTCAATTAACCACATGGCTGTACTCCAATCAAGTAGTCTATATCTTATCCCATTGCTGTCATTCTTCAACTTTGTCTATCAATAGATGTGGCAATGTTTTTAGTGTTGGTCCATCAGCCACTTCCTTTCTCTAGGCCATCCAACTGTGGCCCATTTTTTGACATTTTTTCACATGGTTGTTTAGTCATGGATTGTCATTGCTGGATTGTTTTCCTTCCCTTTACCATCAAGTTTGTTCTTCCCTGTCCTCTCTACTTTGTTCTAATCCTTCCTTCTTCAATGTACACATACACACACTGTTTAAGCCATTGGCTACATACTCATTATACCATCTTTATCTGAAGGCATGTCTTCTTGCCTCTGGTTGCCATCATTAAGATGTATATACCATCAGTGCTTCTCACACACTTTCACCATACTTACTTCCTCCTCTACCCACACCTGGCTTTTCTTCCTAAGACTTCAGCTGCTCAGATGGATGATTATTATTTTACATTTTGTTGCATTTGATTTGACAACTGTCTCAATCGTGCATCTCACTTTCACTGACCCTTGGACAAGATCCTTCAGGCTGGCATGTGGATGAATCTGCACATTTTCATTTCCCATTATCTTCATCATTTGGCTATTTTGTCTCTGTTGGATTTTGACTCCTTTCAGTTATTGTTCTTCAATAAAGAACGGTAAGTACACTTTCTTTTACATTACCCTCGTCTCTCTTTTTTTCCATCTTATAGGATCCCACAAGGCCTGGTGGTAAATGTTCAACCTATTTCTCCTGGCTCTACCAATGATATTTTTCTTGGTGAGGTGTTTCACAAGACCACTAGAGGCATCTTCATGGTATTAAAATTACTCAATTGCCTGATCCAAACCATACTTTCCATGGACCAGCATGGAAAGAGCCAGCACCAGGGAAGTGATTTCCCACTACTTTGGCCTGCTCTTGATGACTGTTAGATATAGAATTTAGCAGTCACCCATTACACTGTCTCCAGTAAATAACCTTTTCAGTAGACATTTAATGGGCATCTTGGCACTTCTCTGGGTCTCCATTTTTTTAAGTGGAACACAGGAGACCCTTGCCATTTACTTAGCTGGGGTGGAAAATCTTGAAGAGTTCCTCACTGATTGTTTACGGCACAATACAGTGGGAATTAGGGTGTTGGCACTGTCTGTATAGTGCAGGTCACCTCTTAAACAACTAGTGTGACCTCTTCCTGCAGCAGGACAGGTTCATCACCC
>NW_013666422.1:148323-195667 GCF_000517525.1 Limulus polyphemus
GTTCATCTCCCCAGTCTCTTTCTCTGTTTAGTTGAGTCAAGGTCAGACACACTGTACAGTCTGATTGCGCCCTAAGTACACTACAGTTCTTGGCTTACCAACCACTTGTGTGGAGGTGCTCCAGTTAGACATGCAAAAAATTCTGCCCATCTCTGCAACAGATGGGGCTCTTTTTTCCTTTCCTTCTGGGCAAAGAATATGCCCTGACCAAGATAGATGTGGTCTCCCACGGTTGTGCCCCTATGGAGCCCATGCTATCAGGTGTCATGCTTCATGGGCTTTCCCATTGGGCATTTTATGAAGGGAGCTCATCTAGGCTTATTGTTTGCACCAGTCCCTTTATCTTTTCAATGTGGGATTCTAGCTTTTATGTGTGAAGAGGTGAGGTATTATTTCAGAAGTTAACATTTTCCTTACCTGAAAATCTATTTCCAATAGATACCTCTGTACATCTTCCCACCTGTCTTCCTCACTTCCAGTGCACTTTCTCCTTGTCACATCTAAAACTAGAGTTATTCTGATTGTAATGCTTAAGAGTAGCTACTGCACAAAGAGGTTGTATTCCTTCCTATTGGTGGAGGGCTATCATTGCATAATGATGTCATCATACACTAGTGCAGTTCATGTTAAACATGCTTTTTGTGTGGGAGTTAGCTCAAGGCTAGTGGCATGCGAGTCTCATAGACAGACATGAAAAATCGAGCTATTCTATGTGTGTGTGTAAAGAGGTGAGTATCTATTGGAAAAACATTTTCTGGTAAGGAAAATATTAACTTCAAAACCAGTAATTAATTATTACATCTGCAATTGCAGATTTTGTTTTTATTGAAAAAATGTGTTATAAGTATAAGTTATAAATATAAATTTCACTAAATTAAGGAACATGTTTATATGCAATATAGTTTATCACATTGTTTCCTTACATATTCTGGAGCCTTTGTTTTAATCTGCAATAAACGATATAGTTTTTGAAAAACATATGAGTGAAAGTAGTTTAAAAAAAGTATTTCAAATATAAAATGTGATTTAAATTGATGATGAAATAAGATACTAGGACTTTATTGCCAGCTGTTGACACTATATTGGAGCATTCTACAGAACTAAGCTGTACTTGTGTTACTTCATGGATTATTATTCAAGCATTGTTTAATGTATAGTTATATTATAGAGACTCTAAGTTATAGGGTTGGAAGATTATTTGGAAAAGTCATATCATTTAATCAAATGAGGTATTTTCTTATTTGTTCAGTGATTATAATGTATCTGTTAACATTGAATAGAAAATTTGATCTCTGAGTTGTAGTAAAAGAATTTTTTTTATATATATCAATAAAATAATTTCCTATAGTTTTGCATTTTCCAAATGAATTACCATACGATCAACATGGCTCATGACAGCTTCAATTATAAGCAGGTATGTGGAGACATAATTTTGATATAACATTTTAGTTTTTTCTTCTTTCATCTACTTTATATAAATAGGAGATTTAAAGGAACCTGCCAAATCTATACCCCGTGGAACTTTATCAGCAACTGCATTCACCTTTGTTACATACCTTTTATTGGTATTCTTCACAGCTTTTACCTGTTCAAAGTAAGTGAAAAGAAGATGCTGGAGATGTCTGTTGACTTTAGTGAGTAGAAATTAAGCATTATATGTGAAGATCCATTTCAACCCATATCATTCAGTACTAGATATTTTTAAGGTACTATTAAGGCATGGGTCTTTTTTTTATGAATATTATATTCATATTCAAAGGAAAATGCTTATTAAATGAAAAAAAGAGACCAAAACTTCATTTTTTGTTATTCGTACTGACTTTCTTTGATGAGCTTTAGAACATTGCTGATGATTACATCTAGCATGTTGCCTGTAAGGTTACAGTAATATGTTCACTAAATTACACACACATGCTTAGGCATCACTGAACACGTTACTTTTAGCTCTCTGTATTGATAACTTTTAGCTCTCTGTATTGATAACTTTTAGCTCTCTGTATTGATAACTTTTAGCTCTCTGTATTGATAACTTTTAGCTCTTTGTATTGATAACTTTTAGCTCTTTGTATTGATAACTTTTAGCTCTCTGTATTGATAACTTTTAGCTCTCTGTATTGATAACTTTTAGCTCTCTGTATTGATAACTTTAGCTCTCTGTATTGATGACATTGTGATATATATATATATTGTTGACTTGTTGCATAATACGTCTACCTAGTCAAAGGCTTAAAATTACAGTTAAAATTTTATTACTGTTTCATGTCATGTTGCATTTTTTATGATATTATCCAAGAAACATTTTAATAGAAATGGATAAACATATAGTTTTATGTCATTAAAACTATAAATATATTAACTGAAATATAGTGCCACTCTCATTGGATTTATTTTCAAAACTATTTAAAGCACATATTTCTTCCACAAATTGCATATCTAGAAATGAGGAATAAATGTTAACTGACAAACTGTAAAATTCATGTTGAGTGAAGAAATATTTAATAGTGGAAGTTGTTTATAGACAGAGAAGGGTAGGTGTTAGATATTTCCATACAAATTTGGATAACAGCTCGGTGATGAAGGCATATACAATAACAAAATGCAAAGTTCATACAATGATTGCTTTCAGATGCTCTCACTGGAAGAGTAAAATATCAATGTTTCATGCAAATTAGAATTTTGAGAGCTTCAGTTGGATATTACTTTACTGACCAAATATCACCACTTAGAATATATTTGTGAATTTATTTATAACTCTTCATCCCACTTCAGAGATCATGTCATATTCTCAGAATGATGAATCCTACATCATTTTATCTTAGCAGGTGTATAAAGTAAAATGAACTACTCTCTTATACATCTCTTTTAGAATCTCTCTTCTGAATAAATATTTGCTACATTTACCTTAAAGTTAAATGATTTGAAAACAAAAGTAAATTTTAATCTATAACAGTGCTTAAAAATTAGTTAATTACATGCTTTTTATTTGTTTGTTTGTTTTCTAAAAAAAATTTATATTGTAATGTAACTCTGTCTTTTAGGAACATTTCTTATATTTGTAATTTTGTTAACCTGGTTTGTTTTCACATAAGTTTATCTGTCATGTTTAATGTAAATATTGTTTTAGAAAGTTTGGTTTTCCATCTTAGAAGAATCCGTAGTTTGTTTATTGACTGTAAAATATCTGATTTTTTACTTAACAGTTTTTTACTGCGAAACAATTACTTGTTCATGCAGTATATCAATCTTCAACCTCCATTTGTTGCTGTTGGAATTTTTTTTGCTACTTTATCAGCAGCTTTAAGTAATCTGATTGGATCTTCTAGAGTTTTGGAAGCCCTTGCTAAAGATGAACTTTTTGGTTAGTATGAAGCTTACATGTTGTATAGGATAAGAACTTTTTAGCTGCAGTTTCGTTTCTAGTTAGTATTGTTTTTGATTTGTGTAAAGAAAACATTAAATTTATGTGATAATTTTAAACTTTCATGTTTTGCATTTGTGTATCTATCTGAACTAAACTATTTTTTCATACAAAAAAAATACCAGCCTAAATCTTTCTTCAGAAATGCTACTTACCTCCCTGTGCCACTAAGAGCTGTTATTTTACATGCAACAGCCATTTTATTTCCTGTGCATGCCACAAACTGCCTCCCCTATATGTGTTCATGTGTGTTGCACCAGCCTATAACGTTATCATCATAATGCTCTAGCCCTCCACCAATAGGAGAGCTACACAACTCTGTGCACAATAATCCGTGAGCACCAGCAAATAAACATAGGCTCCTTCTTTCCCTGGCACTGTGCGAGTTCAGACACGTTTTTTTGTGTAAGTTTCTGGTCACTTTGATCTACTACCATTCTTTATTTAGGGCTACATTACTTTTGTATTTTTGCTCCACCCAACTAAATGCAACTTCATTTTCTCTAGCCACCACATTTCTGAAAAAAAAAAAGAAAGTCCTGAGGCCTACATATTTCTTTTCAGTCATTTTCTCTAACTCACTCAACAACAATAGAAGGCACCTTGTCTGTTTATGGAACTGACAGTCAGTTGTTATTCCTTTAGCTCACTTAGTAGAGTACATACCTACATATGACAGGTCTCAAATGTTACTCCATGATGAGATACTATCGACATCATGGATGATCTTATAGAGTTGTATTGAACCATGGTGTGGCAATAAGTTAACTGATGATGATCCCATTATCATACATCATGTGGTTGGTTTCCTTCTTACTTCTTCTCCAGTTCAGGTCACTTTTCATTCTTTTTTATTGCCTCATGTACTGCTTGCCTTGCCTGTGGATGATTTTGGCCAACTCTTTCACCTCCAGCCTTTGTTTCTGGCTCTTCTTTTTCTGGTACATCTTTTTCTGTTTGCTACACTCATAAATCAGCTATGTGTTATTCTGTCTTTTTTACCTGTATATCATAATGACCTTTTGGTTGTTTTTACTTCATGAAGCTCCTTTTGTCGCAACTCCACATTGTTCCTCATCTTTCTTATCTTACTTGTCTTTGTGTCTACTTTGCTATGGCCTTTTTATATTTCTTCAACCTCAATCTTTGTGTCCTCTCTGTCTACTTGGGGTGCTCCTCTTTCTCCTTCTCTGTCTTTTTCTTTCCAGTTTCCTGCTCATCTTTGTCTTTTCTCTTTTTTTTTTACCCTACTCCATAGCTTTATCTCCACCGTTAACCTCGTTACTGCAGTTCTTCATCACAAACCTAATGGATATGATAAGGATATCTTCTGTGTTTGCCACTTTGTCTTCTATTTGTTGCTCAGTTGTCTCTATTTTGAAGTGTTTTCCTTGTTTTTGGGATCTCCTCTATGGGGTTGCTTTCAATTTGAGTGTCCATGTTCCTTCCTCTTATATCCATGGCCTTTGTCACAACCTTTTTTTTTACAAACTGAGTCTTTTGTGGGTTCTCCAGGCTAAGGTTGCTCTCCAGCAATTTTCCATTGTTTCCTTGGTTCCTCTACTCACTATTCCATGAGCACCTCTATCTGCTATCTATTCTCAAGAGTCACGTTGAGCTAACTCTTGTTCCTCATTCAATCCATTCTGTTCACTATCCCCCTCTTCCACAGGGTTGGGCTGTTTGGCCCAATCTTGACTAGATTCAATGATTGTTACCTCTATTCTTCTTCAGGAGGCCTCAGCTGAACTGGCTGATAGAACTTTCCACTTCCATTTTCTCTTTCACCCAGTATCTTGTCCACCAGGGAGTTACCATTATTTCTCGTGCAGGGTGGGCTCGACTTTCTCCTCTGCATATTCATGCCATGGTTATCTTAGTGTCCAAGGCCACTTCTCTCTCCTTTTCTACCTGCACGAGAGGTTCTCTCATTTTGGGGGACTTTTGCTTCTCTGGTAGCCCTGATTCCACTCGGTTGTGTGCATATGTCCTTGGGGACTAATTGGAACTTGTCTTGCAACCACATTTTCTACTCTTGTGTCTACCTTTCTCTAATACCTCTCTGTCATGGTTGCACAATTGCTCCTAATTAAGCTGAAGTATTCCACTCAGTTTCCCAGCCTGACTTGCAATCTCTACACTGATGCCTCTCTTTCCAGTTGGGAGGTGTATCTTGATGCCTCCTCTCCCACTTTACAGAGGAACATTCTATGCATATCAACTTTTGTGAAATGACTAAGGTTTATCAGACTTGCCAACTTTTTTGGTTGTTGTTGTCATCTCATTTTGATCCACTGAGACAATCTTATGGTCCTTTCTTACATCAACTGCTCAAAAGGCACATGCTCTTGGATCCTCTGCTTTCTCACTCTAGAATTCCTTTATTGTGCCTATGATCATTGTATTCCCCTTGCAGCATCTCATATTCCATGGATTTTGAATCTGGTACTGGATCGTTTGTTTCAACTGTATAGGATACATCCCATGGAGTTGTCTTTGTACTATCTAGTTTTCCAATGAATTCTTCCCATTTCAGTGGTCAATGGTTTTGCACCCCCCCCCCTTCCTTAATTCAACATTTTGCCAGATTCATTGTTGATGCTCTCAGCCTGGATTGATCCAATCTCTTTCTCTATAATTACTCTCATCTGGTTCTCACAGACCTCTTCAAGGCTTATTTTTGTCCATTGCACCCTTTGTCTGCACACACGCACACCCATCATTGAGCCTTTGTCTTCAGGTTTCTTGTTTCATTTGTCTCTTAAGACATATTTTTTCTCTTCCTTGCATGTGGTCATCATTGCTTAGATATTTACAACTTAGACATTTACTTTTCTTCATCATAGACACTGTTTGATGTTGTTTCCAAACTGCTCCTTTCTTGCAGTGAGTTGGGTTACTCAGAGGAGCAATCAGATGTTTTCTTCTAACTCTTTCCTTGTTGTATGTGCAGATTCTGAGAACTATTTATGTCCTGTATAAGCTGTATGTTGCTATCTTTCTTTGGCTACCCCTTTTCATGGAAACCACTAGTTGGGTTTGCTAGCTCATCCAGTTTGCATACTCATCTTTGAATGAGTCTGACCATATACTGTTTTATGTCTTCTCCCACCAGATTTGACACATAAAAGCCTCTCTTGCCTCTTTTTCATCACCAGTCTTTAATGAATATCTTATAGGCTGGAATGTTGACTACACCTAACAAATTCTTCTCCCATTAATTACATCATTGGGTAGTATCTTGTTCTTCAGGTTTTGTTTCCCTCCAGTTGCCATTTGCCAGTCTACCCAGAGGCTCTAGTGTGTTGAATTTTGCCTGTTGAGTTTTCAGTCATCTCTCTGTCATTTGTACATTTCATGGTATATCCATGTGTGTATCATTATTTTTGTGCACATCCCAACACATTGCAAAATTATCACAAAAAAATAAAGGAAGAGTAATACACACCAGATTGAATATAACATCAGATACTAACCATTACATTCTTTATGTTTGATGCCATCAGATCCCATCAAGTGACCAGGATTGCCTCATAGGGAATATTTACCCAAAATCCGCATTGAGAGGGAATGAACAGAAAGTATTAAACCCATCTTCTCTTGCTCAGTACCTGCCATTGAGATGGGGTTTTCTGCAATACTGTCATTGCAGTATGTGCAATTGGCATGGCCTTTTATGTACCTTTTCCAAACAAAAAACACAGTATCAAGTGTATTCCTGCCCTTACACCTGGCTTGCATTTGCTGTCTTTAGTTGTTGCAACCCATTGCACTATCTCTTGGTGAGGACCCAATTCCAGATGATGACAGTGGTCCATGTACATGCATATTCCTCCTCCTCTGTTCTTTTAATAGATTATGAGATAACCATTACTTCCCCAGTATTTTGTCTCAACCCTTCTATTTTCTAGTTGAAAGATTGTACCAATCTCAAAGATCTTTTTTCATGTATGAGCTGTTGCTGCTATCCTCCTCAAGCTACCTCTTTTTGTGGAAACTGCCATCACCTGTTTTTACCATGACAGATCTCATCTCCTTTCTGGAGGATGTCAATATGGAGAGTTTACCCTTCAAGTGGTGCCTTAGCCATGGTTATAGATCAGTTTGGCCCACTCAGATGTAGAGCTGGGGTACTACCTGAAAGTGTAGAACAGGACATTTTATTATAATATTTCCTAAGCAGTTTTTGGTGGATATGTCCAGCCAGACGAGGTTGGATTTGCCTCAAAAAGCAGGTGAGGGCTCCTCCTCTCTCCACTTGTTACACTATCTATCTCATGTATTTCACCAAGACAGAATAGCCTAAAGCATTAGCCACACTACACATTCTAACATGTTACCACCAGCACTGACTTTTCCTCATTTCCTTTGCTATACTCTCTCTATAATGGAAATCAATAATTAATAATAAATTGGGCAAAAAGTATTCCCTTCCTGAGAAGGATGCAGTTTCCCATTATCTGACACCTGGTCTCATGGAAGTCACACCCCATGGGCATTCCCTTTCTGTCACTTTTTCAGAAAGGAGCTCACCTTTGTATTTGATCAGCACTGGCCCATCCACCATTTTCAATGTGAAATTTAGTTCTTAGTGGTGCAGAGAGGTAAGTAACGTTTCTGAAGTTAACATTTTCCCTACCTGAAAATTTATTTCAGATAGACCTTACGTTTCTGTACCACATCCTACCCTCCCTTTTCACTTCCAGTGGATTCTGTTTGCCTCATCAAGAATGAGCTAATGCTCACAGGTATTACTGAGCATGGAGGTTGTATCACCCTCCTTCTGGTGGAAGGCTATATATAGCATTGTGATGTTTATGTCTTAGGCTAATGCAATACATTTAGATACATAAAGGAGGTGGGAATTTGTTCAAGGCTTGTGGCATGTGCAGGAAATTCCATGGCAGTCATGAACAAGGTAATAGTGGCATAGAGAGGTAAGTATCTATCTGAAATACATTTTTAGGTAACGAAACTTTTAACATTGTGAATTGCATTTAAAAAAGTCATTCTGGTTGAAATTAGTCATTTAAAATTTCTTTGTAACAAAATGAACAATTTTTTTTATGCATTTCATTGCTCATACCAAATGACATTCAAAATAATAATAAGAAATATAAATATTTTAGATAAACAAGTAAAATGGAACTTTAAAATATAAATAATGAAAATGTCATTATAAAAGTTAAGAAAACGAGAACTATTATTCTGTAAAAGGAATATGAATATTGAAATTATCTTGTTTTCACACAGTAATTGTAATTCTAAGAATTACATAAGTAACATCAAGTGCAACAATAAAAGATTATTTCTAAAACGATGACAAAGAATATGATGTACACTACGTCATATATACAGAAAAATACGATGTCTTTCACTTCAACAGTGATATAAAAATAAGAAAGTATCAGTTAACATAAGACTGGTATGAATGTTTTTACTTTTTATTGAACCTAGTGGTATTTTCATGATGATTAGGAGTTATGCTTCGACCCATTGTACGGTTCACCACCCGAGGAGGAAACCCTGTTGCTGCCGTTTTAGTGGCATGGGTTTTAGTAGAGGTTAGTAAAGTCAAATTGTAGTTTTATTTATATTTTATATCCTGACAATATAAAGATGAGATTTTTATTTTCAAAATATTATTAAAATTCTTTTGAAGTTGTACTTTTCAAAATGCATTACTCTGTATTAATTTGATTAAATATTCATTGTTTTTCCTTATTTGTGTTTTCCAAAATACCTATTATTCTATAACTGCAAAATAAAACATTCTAACCCTTATCAAATATTATTCTATGGTCACCTGGATTGATGGTAAGGAAATTTATTCTTCATATTTTTTCATATCAAAGGAAAGTGGTATTTTCAGGTAAACCTGATTTCACCTAAGAATGACAAAAGAGGTCCGCTTAATAACAGAAGATTTGTCAAGATATTTATTACCAAATAATTTTATCCTCTCTGACTAATTGAATTCATGAGAAATAAAGATAGACTGAACACCAATGCACAATCACAATGAACACCGTTTATTTAAAACACAGATAAAGTATTTATTTTGCATGTTATAATGGAAAGTTGCCTCTGCTGGAGAGTCAGTTCTAAAGATATTCTAACACAGTAATCTCTAGTTCCAGACAGTATCTCTTAAGACTGTGTTCCAGTCTGAATAAATTTCACTTTAGTTACTTAAATCATTATTGTTATATTTATCCAGAGTAACTAACACTACTCACATGAGTGGTCATTTGCAATAAAATACCAGAACTTCACATACTACAAGTGACCTTGCAACTATATTTCCCATAGGAAAACAAAATGTGATACTCTAGGTGAATAACCCATAACAATAAGTAGCTAAAGCAAAAGAAGCTTAACTTTATTGACCAAAATAATATGTGGGAACTGCACATATCGGGACAGATAACAAATTGTAACAATTCTTATATTAATGCAAGGAGATAGAAAGCATATATTCTGCTTATGCACTATAGGAGCTTGAGAGATACCAACTGTTTCTGAGATTTGTGTTTTCTCTATTTTGAAGTTTTTAGGGTTTAAAATGAAAGAAAAAGAAACAAAATTTAACCAAATTCCATATCAAACAAACTTCCCAACCTATAATCATATAAAGATCCATTGAGTGACGTCACTTACCATTAATCTAGCTGGATGTATGAAGATTTGTAAAGCTGAAAACTGGTCATGGATTAGGTGTTTTTTTTTAACCTAGTTGAACTGAGAGGAATACATTCTCAGACATTTTCATGACAAAAGTGGTGGGATAGATGAGTAAACAAGAGGTTTTTTTAGTTACCTTTTATTTTAGAAGTTTTGTAATTATGTAAAAACATTATTAAAAATGATACTTCCTTTAACCCAGAGGATACAAGTTGTCAAAGTGCACGTCATGACCTTTTTTGAAGATTTACGTTCAAAATCTAATTATATCATGGAATGTATGTAAATTCGTGATTAATGAAAGGTTATCTTAGGACGTGAAAAGTTGCTTCCATTATATGTAATTGTAAAAAAAATACAAAAATGACCATAAAAACTGCAAAAAACAAAATGTAATATCAAAAATTTTCATGTATCTCCACATGGACCCAACAAACCTTCATGCCAAATTTGGTGAATATCCATGAACATGGGGCAAAGTAGTGGTTAAAAAAACTGCAAAAATGCCCATGAAAATCACAAAATCAAAAACTGCAAATTCGTATGTATCTTATCATGGACATACAACAGAGAGTACTATTATATTTATATAGATGTATATTAGTAAGCTTGATATCAAAACAAAGTTTATAATTCCAATTGTTTATATTATTTAAGTTTAAATTTCTTGATTTCAAAGGGAAATATTTAAACAGATTCTCAATTTGCACCTCAAAGTTGTTTGGCATTTATAGATTTTTTCTTCTCACTTGCAAGAGTTTCAGATTATTCAAGGAATTAAAAACAAATCCTACAAATATTGATAAGCCAGAATATGAAGTTTGAACCTCTTTTTATGTTACTGAGATACTACTATTTGTTCAACCCACATTGCCATGCCACCCCCATATCCTCTATGTTTTACAGATGTCTGTAATTCTCTCTGATATTGCTACTGGACATATTTATAACCAATAAAAAGTGCAAGTTCTGCACTATGTATATCAGTCAATTTTCTGTTTTGTTTTATTTATGAAAGCCAATAATTCTCCCTGAGAGTTTTATGGGTTTGAGCTGAAAACATTGCTCTGAGAAGTAATGAATTTTTTTAACCTGTTTATAGATTAGTTAGAAAGCCAAGCAAACTATAGTCATTTTTGGACATTTCAATTTAGTGATTGATGTATTTTTTGTATTCTAAAATACATAATTGAAATTACATTAATAAGTTTACTAAAACATGCACAAAAGGTCTAAAGGCTAAAGTAATGTAAAATTCCTTGTTATATTTTTGTGTATTTTTTTATCTATTGTAATAAGTTTTTAACAAAAGTAACTAAAATTAGAAAAATAGAAACTTATTAGGTTAGGTAAGAAAAATTAACTAAAAAATTTCACTGAAAGGAATGCACACGAGCTGCTTTTCACATGATCTAACTCAATACTTCGCTTACTGTAACTTGCACTAATCTCTTACTGGGTGATTTATTGTTTTGTGACACTAGTTAGATATAGTTTAAATAGCAGTAAAACATTAAAATTAAATTAAAATAAATGTGAATTGTTACAGTCTGTACTTGTTCTTGAAAAATAAATGTAAATGTATTTTTGATTTTATTTCATATTTTTCAACTTTTGCTACAATTAAAGTTAATGTAGAGAAAATATAAATTATAAAATTTTACTGAAAAAATCTTTTGATATTCATTTAGGTAAGTTTAGAAGTTGCAAATGAAATATGAAAAGTGCAAGATGAAAACAAGTATTTTTAATCTTATTGTGAAAATCATCTTTTATTCAGACTGACTCAGTAAAGGCTTCATAAGTTCTGTCACATCTTCAGTAGAAATACTTTATTAAAAAATCAGATTTTCTTGTATATAGCAGAATTTTTATGTTTACTAAAAGCTTGCCAAATTTTATGAAGATACATATAGTTAGTTCAAAGTTATTGTTAATTTTAATTCTTCAGTATTGCATCGATTCAATGGACCACCCCTGTGCACATTGATTAGCTTTTAATAATCTTATTGCTTTAGTGAGACTACTACAAGAGAAGTTCAGATAAACATATGTAATTTCTTATGAAGAAAAATATTTAATGAAATAATGCTTCGAAAAGGTTGTCACTGTTTTTTCTCATCCTTGCCTGTGTATAGTTATGATTTTTAATGTAAAGTCATCATAAACTGTTGTTCTGAAAGCTGGGTTTTGTGGTTTACTTATCAATTTTATTGTCCTAACATTCTCTTACAGTTAATTTTGTTGATGGAATCCCTCAACCTGATTGCTCAGATCACTTCTATTTTTTTCCTGTTATCCTATCTGTCAACAAACTTGGCATGTCTAGCACTGGAGCTAGCATCAGCTCCCAACTTCAGGTAGTGATGAGTTTGTTTATATGTAACTTATTTTTTGCCTCTATTGCCCTGTTGTGTAAATATAGATGACTTACTATTTTATATGTTTTATTCTTTCATCTGTTAACCCTCTCGCTGTGGGCATCCTTTTGTATGCATGTCACAAGGATTTACTGAGTCATATTTAAAATTTAATTAAGTACGTTATTGTCATGGTATACAGATAAACTTGGCATCACAATGTAACTTGTAAACCAAATTTTAACTTCTTAATTTTATAAGGCAATATTAACTCTTGCTATGGGCTTGGTTGAATCAACCTAAAGAATTACCCAAAATTCACCTTTACAGTTTCCATACTATAACTTCTAATATGTTTTGTGTACCTTCACGAAATGTTTCCAGCTTTCATTAAGCATAAAGAGTCATTTTTAGACAAAAAAAAATCAGAATTTTTAATGAAGTATTTTCATTAAAGTGTGAGAATTGAGACATTTGCTTTCTAGGTATCCTCTCTTATCTAATTTATTTATCACCCCTCTGCGAAGTAAGAAATTTAACTTAAATTACTCATTATAATGTTTTCATTACTCAGGCAAAGCATAATTTTTATAGCCATCAATCTTATTTGGTTACAGAGCCATAAACTAGAAAATCAGAACCCTTTTGCTACATCTACATGTCGCATTTTCTCTTTCCTAAATTGCCAATAGTTTTCTCTGATGTTTAATACTATATTATTTATAACCATTAGAAAGTTACAGTTTTAATCTATCAAATGTATTACATTGTTTTCTATAGAGAATTGTCTATTTCGCTTCCAATTCAAACTTTATTCCCTTGGGAAACACATCAACAAGCTTAGCTGAATTTTTAATGGCTCTTGTTGCATAGTTAGAAAGCCAAAAACAATTGTGGTAGTTATAGGAGATTGTCTGGTTTTTGTGTGTTATTATTTAATTAAGTAAAAAATTATTTAATGCAGTAGTACCATTAATATAAAAAAGTATGGTTAAGTTTCATCAACAATCGACAGCAAAAAAAAAAAAGAACACCCTGGTAAGTATTATATTTCTTGTTTTTCATGTATATTTTTTATTTATTATTATAAAAGTGACTAAAATGTAAAAATTAGAAACCTTTTCAAAAAATTTCATAAGATACAATCGTGAGCAGCTGGTGAGTAGCTTGTGCATTATATAATTCAATAGAGTAACGGGAACTACAAGTTCACCAAGTGATTTACAACTTGTGTGCAGTGAATATTAGTTAGACATGGTTCAAAAGCCAATAAAACAATAACATTTAGATATCTACAGATGTATACTGTTATGAATTTAAAGCTATTTAGGATAAACAAGTTTTACTGAAAAAAGTATTGGTAATTTATTTAGGAGACTTTAAAGATTACACAAAGTTTGAGATTTTTCAGATGAAGAAAAGTATTTTTAATCTTAACGTGAAAATCACTTTGCACCCAGAGCAGTCAACACTTTGACTCCATATATTCATGGAAAACACTTTTATCTACAAGAGACTTAATGATTACTCAGCTTGTAAAATTTTGTGAAAATACACAAAACATATTACAAGCTATAGTATGAAAAATCTAAAGGTCAATTTGGGGTCAATATTTAGGTCAAATCAACCAAGCCCATCACAAGAGAGTTATGTAGAGAGGTATGGAGTGTCCAGAAACCATTAATGAAAAAGGCTACCAAGAATTAGGAAGTACTGGTTGTATCAGTGTATTATCTTAAAATTATTTTCATATAGATATAACTGTTATTGCATAATAGTCTGAAAAATTATTTTCATATAGATATAACTGTTATTGCATAATAGTATGAAAAATTATGCATTCATCAATAGAAAAATTGATTACAGAATGATAGTGTTAACTATCTAAAGAAAACACATTAAGAATTATTAAGAAAAAAGGCTTAGTTTGATAAAACTAAAATTTTTTCTGATTTATACTGTGTTAAATAACATCCTACAGAGGATGGTACATCTAGAAACAAAAATTTGTTTGATTAGAAGAATTACTGCATCTCTCGATTAGGTTATTGAAACTTCAGTTGTTTTTTTATTCCATGAAGGCACACTGATCAGTGGATAGTGAAAGCTCTTAGGAACAGAATCCAAACTGTTTAACCTAAAAGTTAAAATGGGGTTCCAACAATAAAACCCAACACTTCTCTAGGTTTGTTGGCTCAGTAGTTTTAGTAATATTGTGCAGTTTTGAAATAGACAGTAGCATATGATCAGCAAATTCGTATTTTGAAACTTGCATTGATATTACCAGCTTTTTTAATGGCTGTGGGAGTATTTTGATGTGCTTGTCTGACTACAGTGTATGTTTACTTATAGAATCTTTTACATTTTTAGAAGTCAAATGAAGTTTAAACACACTTACCTCTGAAATATTGATAGCCTTTCCTTGTTGAAATTGAACTTGTCCTGTCGACAAAAGATGTAACTCAAAAATTTTGAATGTCCTTTACACATTGTGAAGAATGCCTCATCTCTGCATAATTCTCCACTCTCCCACCTTCTGTGATTTATTGCAAAAGGTCAGGGGTTCTTACAGAAGCTCTGCTTTCTCACCATAATTTAGATTTTAGTGAAAGTTGCAGTTGTGATAAAAAGTTGGCTGTTGGGAATAGGAGGTAAGGTATTTCAGAGGAATGTGTCTGTTTGAAATTTAGTTTACTTTCAAAAATTTAAATTCAACACACCTTTGAAATACTGAAAGCCATAATATTGACATTGTAAAGAAGGTTGGAACTGATGAACATGAAACAAAACAGAAAAGTATAAAACTAAAAGCTGCATGGCAGGAAGATAATAATATAGACAACAAGAAATATGTAGCCAAGCAGAGTCAGAGTTGAATCCAGAATCAAAAAATATTACATAGATAGGATTTGAGGAAGAATGAGTGGAGTAGACAAGCCTTCGAAAAAGGCTGGGCTTAAAGGACAATCAGAAAATAAGGCATTTTTCTCAGCAGGGTACCTCTTTGCCCATGACACCCTTTAATTCAGATAAAGGGGTTGGTTTTGTGAGCAGTAATACTGTATTGAACCTGTGGAATAAACAATAGAACACAAGTGATGGCATAAACAAGTAGGAGGAATATTGTGTTTTACTCCTTCAATGGAAGGTTTTCAAAGGAACTACCAAAACATATTGTGAAAAGACATACTCAAGAAGCAGTAGCCCCTCTATATTGAAAGTGACCTGGGATCGTACAACTTGCCAAATTATGTGGCACTTTGAGAACTGAAGAAAGACTGAAGCAGTCCCAAGGATGGGCTTAACGGTGTGAGGACCACCACACCCTCATCCTGGTTGTAGTGGAGACTCCAATGCTACTTAGACATATTCAGAGATGGGAAAGGTTCATGCTGCAGCAGCCACCAGATGACACCCTTACTTCACTTCCAAAAGGTAACATCCTCTCATAGAGCCCTAACATAGAGGGTGGAATTGTGTCAAGGACAAACATTGAGGTTAAAAAAAACATGAGTCTTGACTTGACAAATTCATATAAATACAGAAACCCCACAGAATAGGACACTGTATTGGATGTTATTTTGAATATTTATGTTTGTGAAGTCAAATCATTCACAAGCCTATACACCCTGAAAACAGAGAACAACAAGTGTTGGACAGAAAAAAAAAACAGAAAAAAAACCTGTTATGGATTCCATCGAATCTGGAGAATAACCACAGGTAACAATGTTGAGAAGATAAAATTACAAAAATGTATTTGGATTCATCCACATGCTGGCCTACAAGATATTCTGTAAAGGGTTCTGAGACCAGAAGGCCTAAGACATAGCCAATTGGCAAATTTGACGAGATGTAACCAAATGCTGAAGGTGTTCAGAAACATCACGATAAACGAAATGGATCAATTGCAATGTGGATGGAACAACATCCATGGATTGAGGTTTGGCAAAAGAAATAAATAACCTGTGTCAAATCCCATGAAAATGTTCCATTTGTGTTAGATAGCAGTGAAAAGTTCTGGTAACGTAATAGAAAAACAGCTTTGATCCCCTCTTGCCACTCAAGTCTTAGTTAAGAAGGCATATGAGAATATAAATACAGAACCTTCCAAGAAGAAAAGAGCATGAGAAGCATCAATGGCAAATACTTTTGATCTTCTCATCCATAAAACATGTAACAAAAGAAAATACATCTTCAGAGAAAGATGTTATAGTAAATACATTGGGAAGTGTTCAAAAGGATAAAATGCTAGGTAACTTAAGACCAGAATTAGATCCCACTGAGGACAATATCTAGGCACTTGTGGTTGACATATATGAATAGCTAAAAAAAAAAACAGTTTTGAAAAGTGAAAATGAGAGGCATATATGCTTCAATGGTAACAAAAAGTGGCAGAGAGGGCAGACCTGAAGCTTGCAGTAGAAGTAGTAGTCAAGCCTTTCTCATGAAATAAATACATGAAAAATGAAACAAGCTGTGGAGGATTTGGCATAAGACAAGAAACCAAATTCCTCTGGCACAAACCACAAAAGTAGACCAGTGTGATTGGTAAACTGCTAGGGAGGAACATAGGTAAAAATGTAACAACTTATGGACTACTCAAGAAAAGAATCTGGCAACTATAATAATGGACCACATAACAGGAATCCACGAAGCTGTAGACAACAAATATCATTGTGGAAGATGAACATTCAAGACTGGCTGAGAAGACATTTCCAAAGCAGTAATGGAAAAACAATCCTTCTGAGATAACCAACAGAATAGTAAAAACTTTGGTTGAGCAAGCCAGTATGAACCAACAAGAACTAGACAATGGGACCCACTGATTTTGGTTAATACCTGAGGGAGAAAACAAATATGAGGATAGGCATAGAGAAAAGGATTATCATAAAACTGGCCCAAAACATCCTGCTAAATAAGCTGGATCCAGAAATGGAGACCAGTATAATGGCAGAAAATGATTTACTGCTGTTGCAAATCCATTGAACATAGGAAGACCGAACTGAAGGCACAACCATTAAGCAAACCAAACAAGGAAGGGTCCACTCTGCAGGTAGAAGTCATTGTATACAAGGAAAACCCTTTAGAACATTCATAGCACCTGGGACATGGGAAGCCCAGAGAATGACACAGTGTGAAATGTAGCCAAAGAAGAATAGCAAACACATTATAATAAAGGCTGTAAGTACAGGTGAAACAAGAATTAACCAGTCAATAATAGATGAACTTTAAACGACTGTAACATGTAGAATACTCAGTGCTTTGTACTCTATACAATTGGTGTCTTTAGGGAGCCAACCTCTATATTATGTATGAAGGTGTGAAAAAAAAATCAATATACATAATATTAAATTTTATTACACACATTCATATAATACATTAACTTTCAGTCAGGGGAAAAAACATCACAAAACAAGTAATAAAAAAAACATTTTATAAATATAAAATGCTGTAGAGATGAATATAGGGATGATACAGCTATAAATATTTCATATGTTATTTTCTTACTGTAGCTTCCTCAACATTAAGTCCCAAGAAGTCAAGATTATGACCAGTGATGATTGATAATCTAATTGTAGCCAATTGTATGGTATGATATCAACATCTGAGGTCATTCTACAAGTGCGATGAAAAAACTGATATGACATTAACAATATATATTACCACTGTGATTTAATTACATAAATAGCTATTCTTGTTCAGTGCTGCCCTCTATATTCAAAGAAATTTTCAGCCTTGAGCTCCCACGTACTTTACAATCAACTGGTTCCAATGCATCTCACACATGCGACAACCCTCCACCAACAAGAGTACAACACTCTCCTGATCCATATGACTCCCTCTATTTGATTCTATCAAACTATCACTGGCAGAAAATGGGAGCACCAGTTTTCAGTGGGGAGGAAGGTTGGGAAGTAAGTACCTATCAGAAATATACTTTCAGTATAGGAAAATTATAACTTCCGATACGGTATATTACCTCTTTTCACATAACTAGCTAGAATCCCACATTGAATTGGTAAAGGGACCAATGCAAAAGAAAGAGAGAATCATCCTTCAAAAGCATCCAAAGGACACCCTTAAAGAGTAGATCCTTGCAATAGAGGATCAAAAATGGAAGACTGCACAACTTCTGTACCAGTGTGGGTGGAAATTGAGAAGAGAATAATGGTTGGATAGGGATCCAAACCACACAATATTGGAACCTCAATCCCATATAGTACATCAATGTGGGTGAGAATAAAAGGATATGCCTCTAGGTGTAGAGTGGCTAGGGTGCAATGGACCGTACATGGCAAGTCGACTACAATCCAAAACCTGGCCACTGGGAAACGACATCCATGTGTGGGTTGGAAAGAGGATCATACTTTTTCCTCTTTAAGTTCATCAGACCGGAGGGAAACTGTTATCCCCAAATCTATGAACAGGACACATGATAGCAATGTGATAAATTGATTGACCAATCTGGGAACCCATCTTCCTGCATAGTTAAGATGTCTTTGTAATGTAAACCATCTCACTCAAAACCAAACTCATAGAAATCATTCCTCACAAACGAAATTAATGGTAAGAAGTATAAATTATAAAGAATGACAAAAATTAAATAGTTGATATATTGTAAATTTTAAGAAATTGTGTAGTAAAATAAAAGAATGTATTAGATGTTATATGTTGAAGAAAACAAGATATTTAACCTAATTATAGATTAACCTATAAGTAGAACTACAGGTAAACCGAAAATAAAACACACTTTTTTAAGCCTAATCAAACAGTGCAGGACAAAGGATATCGCTAAGCTCTATATTTAAATCCCTAACCTAACAATAAGTTTGTGCAGATCCTGACTAAAGGGCTTCATATAAACCAAGTTAATATGAAGAAGTAAAAAGATAAATAATAACAAAAATTAAAGAGACATTATATTATAAAATTAAGTGTGTATCAACAATAACATATGTAGGAGACGTGATGTATGGAAGAAAAACAACATAGTTAAACTGATGATTGATATACCAGTAAGATGAATTCCATTAAATCCTAAAATAACAAAGACCTATGGTAAGCCTAAGCAAACGTTATAGGACAAAGGATACAACTAAGCCTAATTTTGAACCTGAACTTGACTATGAGTATTGAGCAGTCTAACGAAACTTATGTTATGGAACCCAAATAACTACAGATAATAATATTAACAATCAAATTATTCAAAAACCAGCTACAGTATAACGTCTTATCTTTCCAAAGTCTGCGAACTCTATTTCAAAATGTATGGGCCCCAAACTCGAGTAAAGGTCTGATGAAGGTCAGCTCATTGGACTAATCAGTTTCGGGCCCGGCATGGCCAGGTGGATAAGGCGCTCGACTCGCAATCTGAGGGTCGCAGGTTCGAATCCCCATCCCACCAAACATGCTCGCCCTTTCAGCCGTGGGGGCGTTATAATGTGACGGTCAATCCCACTATTCGTTGGTGGGGTGGGTGGTGATGACTAGCCTTCCCTCTAGTCTTACACTGCTAAATTAGGGATGGCTAATACAGATAGCCCTCATGTAGCTTTGCGCAAAATTAAAAAAAACAAAAAAAACTAATCAGTTTCCCAATGAAAGTAAAGTTGATAATTTCCCCATGGAGTACCATCACTTGAAGCCTGTGTAAATGTGATGATGGAACTTATAACCTCCAAAGTGGTAACTTACAATTGAGAATTCAAAATGAATAACAAACACAACTATGTTGGCAGAAATAAATAAAAAGTTTTCATAATGAAGTAATAAGTTCCGTAACTGGGTAGAAATATGTAATAATTTTACTTCGGAATAACTCAAGTTACAAATATCACTAATTTATAATAAATAGTAAACTTGTTCAGAGAAATTGATACAAAGATATGGAAAATAAAAAAAAACTTGTATAGAGCACAAACTAATTGTTACAACACGAATACTGCCAAATGAGAAGTGATAGTTTGGTAGAATCGAATAGAGAGAGTCACTTGTGTCAGGAGAGTGTGTCATACTCTTGTTGGTGGAGAGTTGGCTCATGATGATTTACATGCAAGGTGCATTGGAACCAGTTTATTGTAATGTACATGGGAGCTCAAGGCTTGTGGCATGCAAATAGTTGTTTTACATATAGAGGGAAGCACTGAACAATAGTTATTTATGTAATTAAGTAGGATGTAGGGATGGCAATGCCAAAAAGTACAGAAACAAGGTAGGGATGAATACACAAAACCCTATAAAAATTACAAGATAAGTAGCGAAATCTTCCCAAGAATAACTTTTATCTACAACTAAATGTTCAATTCCAGTAAGTTGCATGAATTTGGATTAGAATAAAAGCATTTAAAACAAAATAGTGCTATACAGTCTTACAGTAGCTAATAACCATATGCTTGTAAGATTAACTCGGTACTTACTGGCTACTTATGTAGGGGTTTTTGTCTATTATTACAGACGTTAGAATAATGAAAATTGTTTACTTTCAAATGATTTCTCTTACACAGCTTTAATTTGTGATAGTACGACTCGCAATGACATATACACTAAATATGCTTCATTCTCAAGTTTAAAGAAAATAACCATTCATTTGGGTATATTTATATCCATGTAAAAGAGAAATATGTCAAGAAGTTGGAGTTGGTTTGGGAAATACGTATATTGCAATCTTTTTACTGACACAAAAGACAATACTTAGTTAAACACCAAAATGTTAAAACAAATTTTAAAATATATATTAATAACCATGCTAAAATTGTTTTTATGAATACTTATAGTTTAGTATAGTCTTTCAAGATTTTTGTTCTCAGAATTCATCATAAGTTTTTGTCAAAAAACATGTACAAATATATTGGCAAAAAGTAAGGGTTATGTAAAGTTTATATATATATAAAACAAAATTATTTTATTTTAAACATGTGGACTTAACATAAACATGAAGTTGATCATAAATGCTTATGAAAAGAAACAATATTCTAACTGGTTTCAACCATTTTATAAGCTTCCATAGCAAACTTAAACTTCAAATCATTGATGGTATTTTGTATATTTTTTTTTTTTATTTTTTTTTTTTTTTTTTGTTCGCTAAGAGACAGCTAAAATCTTGTACAAATTCAGGTACCGGATAACAGACTGTTAAGTTGACATGACTAAAGTTTTGTGGTATATGTATGTTTATAAATTCATACAATTATTAAGTTAATTTACTTTGTATATCTCCTGTCTGCAATTTATTTTGAGTTTGGTATAATGTGTAGTGTTGACACATAAAGTATATTTAACATTTTGATTCACTATTGTGTGTTAATTTATCCTGTGTAGGCCTGATTGAAATTTAAAATTCTAAAATATTTATATTAATTTAATATGCTGCAAAAGTGCTTAACATCTCCAATGTAAACTGAATTTTGAAAAGATTTTATATTGTATATATTTTATTTTATTTAGGCCATCATTCAAGTATTTTACCTGGCACACAGCTGGAATTGGAATTGTGGGTTGTGGTGTCATGATGTTTGTTATCAGTCCTATTTATGCTGCCATTACCATTATCTTGTGTCTGGTGCTTGTCATTGCCCTTCACCTCCGATCACTTCCAATTCGTTGGGGCTCTATCAGTCAAGCCCTCATCTTTCATCAGGCAGGTTTTATTTATTGTTTTATAAAGTATTTGTTGTCACTTTATTTTGTGTCAAATAATCTGCTTATATTGTAACTAGATTTTAATCTGCATTCAAATGTCATTTTTGCTGCAGCATAGCAGCTCATAGAATAGCTCAGAGTTTTTTTTTCAAGTGTAAACTTCTAGCTCATAGCTCCAGCTCTTCGTCGCTTTGAGATCTAATTACAGCCATGACTATTAACTGTTAACGTGAATGTAAAAGCTTAAATTTATATATTTTGAGTGTATATATTTATCATGATTCAGGTGATTCTACAAGTTTTAGTTTTAAAATGTCAATACTGATGTTGTTGAGCAAGTACAGCTTGCCTTTTTCACATGGTTTATTATTTTCACAGTTGAAAATTTTAAGTGGATCTTGCTCATTTGAAGTTGAATTTTGAGATGAAGTGTGGCAGAGATATGATGATTGTTTCTGTTTTAAAAGGGATTTTTGCCACTGATTTCGTTTTTATAACGTGATATTTGTTTAAATGAATTTCGTTTTATTGACACTTTTATTAAAAGTCAAGTGAAAATTTGGTAATGCAGTTTAGAATCATATATAAAAGTGACAAAAAATTACAAAATATTGGTAAAATTGTCATATTCTGAAATTAACCCTATGACTATTGGTGCATTCTTTTAAATTTTTTCTCTGCATGTCAGAAAGTGTTAATGAGTTACATTCAAAATTTAATTAAAGCACTTTACTATCAGTGTAGTTTAATGAACTAACATTTTCAAGTATGTTGTAGTTCAAAGATTTATATTATCCAAGTTATTATTTCTTTACTTTGAAAGAAACTTCTGAAACAAACAATTAAGACATCAGTACATGTAGTTCAAATACCTTAGGTTTGGTTGCTTATTTTTCTGTTTAGGTTTGTCTCAATACCTCTAGAACAGTCTAGACGAGCTTCTACAAGTACTAGGTCGAAGTCTAAGCATTTGTTTCATTTTACAGAGGCTAAGTTATTCCAAGAATTAGCTTATTACTTGCTCTTTTCTGGTAGATGCTGCACCCACACAGTAATCTGTTGCTAAGCAACAGTCTTTTCTAGACTTGAATGGCATGCTTATAACCAAGAGAAAGAGCAGACTTCTCGCTTAATTTCTCCAAGCAAAAAAGGAAATGTAGGCCATAAATTATTCTTGAAACGACAAGCTAACTGCCACTTTTCCATTGTTGAGATCTATGTCCCTAGCACTTGACTATTTTTTCTTGCCATATACATATTAGTTTGATAGACAGTTAAATTGCATTTAGGTTTTACTTTTATACTTTAGTTAATTATATTTTATTTGTGTTTTAATAATTTTTTTTAAAATATCCAAAGCATTGCCTTGCTCTTCAAGGTTTTCATTACTAGGCAGTACAAAAAGATTCTGCCCAAAGCTAAAATATCTCTGCCATTCATGCTTTTCTGTTGCCATGAATACCTGTTGACATGTGTCAACATAAATAATCAACAGTAAAGAACTGGAAAGGAAAATAAAACATTTAAATTAAACTATTAGTGAAAAGGTAAAGATGTGAAATTACACATATGGTCCAAAGAAAATATTTTAAGACTATTCTATGAAGGTAAGTACATATTTACATTTCTTAATTTTAAAGATTTCATTGCACTTTATGTGGATGATAATAGCTTGTTAGTAATATAGTAGAGAAAATGGAAAATCAAATATAAACATTTGCCTTAACACTTTCCAGACAGGTAATGAGTAAAAAGCCATGCCATATCATTTGTTGACTCACATTAAAATTTTATTGAATTACTATTTCATGAATTTATATCAAAAAGTTTGGTATCAAACTGTAGATTATAATTCAAATTTTAGTATCATACCTCACTTAATTTCTTAATTTAAAAGTAAATATTAAAAAAACACAGTTAAACATTGATTTGTGTGTGTCACGTGGTGTGTTGAATGCAGCACTGGTTCAAAGTAGATGTTTGTGAAGTCTAAATACTAAGTCTGTAGTTTCATACGAATTAGGAACTCAAATTACCAATATTAATAAGCTAGAATATATAATAAGAGCCTCTTATCTTTTGAATTTGCTAAGATATTGCTCATGTAATAAATCAAACACTGTGGCACTCTTTCCCACCTCTTTCCATTTTTGTAAACACTCCCTTATATGCACTTACTTCTATATATGACATGAATAACCAATCGAAAGCTCAGAATGTCCTTCTAGTGGCTTTCTCAGCCATTTTAACGTATTTGGATGCCATCTATTTCTTTCAAACCAAGATTTCAGGGAGATAGGTTGTGTCTTTCGTCTGCTCAAAATTTCATATATTTTTTTAGACCCAAATACAACTTAGTTACTAAGCTTGATAAATTATAGTGGAATTATATGGTATTTCTATAGTAATTTATGATTTTTTGGTTATTCAACTGTATATATAAAACCTCCACGTGCAAAATTTTTAAAGGCTTAGCGACCTATGTCAAGCAGCAACCCGAGTATAAAGGTTGTAACTAGAAGAGATAATTGTTTGCTTTACTTCTTTATTTACTGTTCTATGTTTTAAGAAAAGTAAGTTTAAAAACTTGCTTCAAAATAACAATAATCCACATACATATGTAATGTATAATAATTGAAATGTGACCATATTTTACAAAGTACTAGTCTACTAAAACACAGCCAAGACAGGCCACTTTGTAAAGACTAAAGGTCAGTTTTATATTATTGGGTGTGGTAACATGAGTGCACGTGTGCTGCTTCATTGTAACTTCTGTATTGTTAGCCAAACGTGGCTGAAAGGTCAATATAATCAAAATTATAAATATATAATGTTATGAGATTTAAGCTATTTAGTCTAAACATTTATGTTTGCGTGTTATAATTTGTAGTCAATATAGAACACAAAAGGCATAATTTATATCTATTTTCTAATTTTTTTAATTTGGTGAAGAGATTGGTGAAATCGACCAAGCCCATACAGAGATTCATTACTGAAAATAACAAATAAATTTAAAGTTTATCATAAGAAATGGTTGATAACTATCTGGACATTATAAAGATTTTGCATGTGAAATTTGAAAATTTTCTGATGCACAAAAGTATTCTTAATCTTAAAATTAAAATTACTTTGCATGTTGGATAAGAATAATGCAAAAAGAAAAAAAAAAGCCATGAGAAAAACATTGCTTTACAAAACCTTAAGACTTCATAAAAAAACTTGCATATGAAAATATTGTAATGTTTATTGATAATCTGCCAAATTTCTTTGACGTACACTTATTAATTTAAAAGTTATAGCATGAAAACTATAACAAGCACAAAATGGTTATGAGGTCAGTCCCAGGGACTGAACCCATGCTGAAAGAGTTAAAAAACTTTTGATATTCACTTAGGAAGTTCTAAAGATCATGTAAGTGAAATGTGAAAATTGTAAGATAATAAGTAGTAGTTTTATACTCAAAATGAAAATCACCTTGCAGGTGAACTATTCAGAGTCTGAATGCAAATAACTACATTAAATAACAAATTTTTTATTAGAAATAGTGAAAAAATCAAAATCAAATATTTTTATTTTTCTGAAACTATATACTTTTAGGAAGGTTCTTGTTAAATTTCAGACAATTTCATTTTCTAGTTTTAATTTTGGAACAAAATAAATGATAGTCACTTTATGTCATATGGATTGTATGACACTGCAGTCATACAGTTAAATGAATTTTAAAGTCTTACAAAAATCTCTACAGTACATGCAAAAAGATATGCCTTATTGGACACAAAACATAAAATGTGGGTCACTTGTCAGCAGGATGAGAATACATTGATACAAGGACATCTTCTCCAATTAAATTGCTAATTACCTTCATGGCTTAACCTAGTTTGATTTGATTCTAAACAAACTATAATATAGTATTCCATCTGTTGCTAAAAAAATGTTGAGAGCATGGACAAGGAATACTTATTTTTAATATTATATAAATCTTAGATCACTAAAACTGTCAAAGTTTAACTTATTGTTTAAGACTTATGACATATAGGCAGAGATGTAATCAAGACCAACTGGAGAAGACCAAGATTGAAATCAATATATTTTTTATGTGACCAAACTTATAATTTAAATAACATTTTTGAATAGTATTTATTAATATTATTATTTTTTAATATTATTGTGATAGTTATTGTTTTTATTCCAAAATGTTATTTAGATTATAAAGTTAGTTGCATAAAAATTATATTGATCTCAATCTTGGTCCCAGTCTGGTCCCACTCACTTTTGACTACATCTCTGCATATAGGTAATTATATTTGAAAAAAATTACATGCATCAATATTCTCAACAGTAACATTTGGATTTTATTGCTAGTTGCAGCTGTTTTATTGTAACCTATGTTGAGCAAGTGAAGTGAAATAAGTTCTAGTAATAGGGCTGAAAACTCACAATAAAGAACAAAATTTGATATTCTGAATATCCATGTTTAGTTTCCCAACAAAGTCTCTGACTAAAGAGCCAAAATTCACAATAATAAAATTTAACATAGGGAATGTCAATGTTATTTATTTAACCAAAACTTGGTGTATTTTGTTCCACAATCTTTGAAATTTTGTAGTGCATCTTAGTAAAATTGTTATTGCCTATATTATTTGGGAAGGATGAGCTGTAATATATGCTGTTCTAGTATTTTCTAAATGATGTGTATTAAAATGCATGATGTGTATGTAATGACCTTTTACAGAGTTACATCCAAAGTTTAATTAAATAACCTTATTGTTAATGCACATCAACAAACATACCATTAAAATTTTAAACATGGCTTTCAGAAATGTAATGATTTTATGTACGCATCAAACCCCAATACTTAGTAACTACTAATCCAAGGGATTCTACAATTTGGCATTCGTGAGTCTTGCATGTAGCCTCTATTAGGTTTATTTTGCATCAGAAGGGCTGTTCATACCATTCCCAAAATTGGTCAGTTTTTGGGTGACATCATACTACCTACAAAATGCCAAAAAATGTCTAAATTAGTTTGATGCATACTGTTCCACCATAACTTGATACTAGCTGTGGTTTTTGATATGACTTGCTAATTTCCATATTTGAAATTCTTTTAATATATCATACTTAGCCCTAAAATAATGTTGACACTTTCACAAATCTTTTATTTCATGAGATAGAAAATATTGTTTTTAAATTGAAATTGAAATGTTTTTGACATCAACTTAAAAGCCTCAACAAGATATTTCTATTCTAATATTTTCCATACCTTACAGACATAAAACTTTGCATGTTAATATATGTGTAGATAGCAATGAACTTGATTAGAAATCTCTTCAAGCTTTTTTTTTTTTCTGTTAAACAATAGAAAAGATTGGTTATTTCATGAAAGTGTGTAAAAAATTTATTTTCCCTGTCTACTGACTTTCAAATTATAGTGATTTAGTTTTATTATTTCAAAGAACAATTTAGTCTTGCTTCCACCAAATTAAGCATAAGGTGTCATGATCCATCTGCTGCAAGACTATAGTTAATAGATGTTTTGAATATAAATTATAGCTTGATAACATATGTATGTTTAGTTTTGGTATGATTCGTAAACTGTATTACAAATATATGAACATTCAGTAGAAAGCTCTGCACTGTTAAGATGATAGTAAAATAAAAAGTATAAAAAGAATAAGGTATACCCATAAAAATTACTTAAGTGACTTAAAGTTAAAATCATAGTCCACAATCATGAATTTTATCACTTCAAGACATATTTTCACCTACTTTTACATTAAAATAAATTTTTAGAGAACCCAAGTGGTTTGAAAGCTAAAGAAATTTATTTTCTGCTGATGAGAAGCTAAGAATATTTACAAAATCTAGGAGTTTTTCTCATAGATGTGTAACTTTCCAAACGCAATATAAATATTACACATTTAACTAAGTTAGGTTTTTCATAAATCAGGAAAAGGTTATTTCTTGTTATAAGGATTTTTACATTTGTAGTAACATTTTTTTCTTCTTCTAAGTTTGAGAAAATATAGCAGAAGTAATATTTATCTAACAGTGAATAGTTAAGTGCAACATTGCTTTCAAGTTGTTGTTGGATCATATCTATAAGCAAAGATTTAATGATTTGGTATTTTTTTTCAGGTAAGAAAGTACTTATTATTGCTTGATAGCCGAAAGGACCACATCAAGTTTTGGCGACCCCAGTTTTTGCTGATGGTGGCAAACCCCCGATCTTGTGTATCACTAATCAAATTTGCCAATGACCTGAAGAAGAGTGGATTGTATGTGTTAGGCCATGTAAAGATTGGAAATAAGGACATGTTTGCCACAGACCCTATAACTGAAGAGTACCCTTTGTGGCTGTCTATAATAGACAAACTAAAGGCAAGTTTTTAGATTACTATTTTGGGAAGAAGTTGGGATTTGAGACAGGAATATCAATTAAAGTAAATTAATTACCTGTGAAAAGAACAGAAGCAAGCACTCTGGTTGCGATCCTAAAGCTAATGTTGGTGTGGTGACAAAGGTCGTGATATCTAATCAAAAACACCTTGGGTGTGAAATAAAAGGTGTGACCAAAAAAGCATTGAGCATGCAACATAAAGGATTCAAATCAAAATTGGTAGCCAAACTGATAAGCTACTGTTATAGCATTTATAAGAATTTTACGACCAATATGAACAATTGAGTCAAGCATCTTCAAACTAATTTTCTTTCAATATTTATGGTAAATATTTACGTGTGTTTTATTAACTCTATGTATACAGGCTCAGTCATTTTTACCAACATTGTAACCACCACAAAAAATATGAAATAAATTTAAATTACCCCTTTATCTTTCTATAACGGCTGCAGGTTATAACAGAAAATTACAATTACTTATAATAATATGGCTTCAGAAATTTTTTATTCAATTTAGAATGTGAAATATTTCCACACATGAAATAGAATGTCTTAAAACTTAAGTTTATCTAGCTTTCTAACTAACATAGGTACTCCCAGTGACACAGCGATTTGTCTGCAGACTTATTCCACCAGAAACTGGGTTTTGATACCCAAGGTGGGCAGAGCACAAATAGCCCATTCTTAACTACAAACAAATGAATAACTAACATACAAGTGGCTTAAAATTATTCCCATACCTGATCAAGCAGAGCCACAACAGCGAGATTGAAGAAAAGGATGCTCAGATGTCCAAATTATTATTCCACTGTCACACACCGTTAGACTCTATAGCTGTCAGTTCTTTGACATCTATGCCTTTTATTGGTTACAAATAATACAATAGCAAATATCAGAGAAACTTTAGAACATGTTTTAAAAGCAAGGTGCTCAGTGGAAGGCATGACATTTTAATGAAGTACACATATAGTTAAGATTTGTCTATGAATATAATGAGTCTTTTTTTTTTTACCAATTCTAGTGCAAAGTGAATTCATGTTAAGATTAAAAATACCTTTCTTCACTTCAAAGATCTCAAATGTCATTTGTGTAAACTCTAAAACCTCCTAAATACATTTCAAACCTTTTTTTCAGTAAAATTTTATATTTTATCTGTTTTTTCTACTCTAACTCTATACGAGATTGGTCAAATTGACTGACCTTGTAACCACCAAAAAAAAAAATCAAAATAAATCTAAATTAACCTTTTTTTTCTTTCTAGAATGGCTTCAAATTGTAACATGGAACTACATTTGTCTATCCTTTAATCTAAAATTTGTCTATTCTGAAAGTGCCTGCCAATGAAAAGTTTTCATTTGTCCATTAACCTAATATCCAATATCTATCTCTTTTTTCACTCTTTGTCCAATGAGAATTTTACAGTCTTGCTTGAATTCTTTATTGGTATTTATATCTATTCTTGCGTATACCAGGAACAATCAGGTACGTTTAGGAATTCTTCCACTTTCCTTTTACGGCTGTTATTACTGTATTATGGTAAAATGCTATGTTTATTACTACATGAGAGTAGTGGCTTGTACCCCAAACACAAGTATAACATCTGACTTCATCCAAGGCCATATCCATGTAGTTAATGCATTAGTATACCATGTCTCACTTTATAAAGTGACAGGTTGACCTGCTAGCTGTAAATGTCTTGTTCTTATACTTATAATATTAATGGACAAATAAAAAAAAAATCATTGACAGGCATTTTTCAAAATATAAAGTTTTGAGGAATCTGCCCATTCAAATGGACAGTTGACGACTTCGAGTCTGTTCACAAGTGCATTCAACGTTGTAACAGGTTACAGTTTCCTGCCAATTTAAAAATGTGATCATACAAAAAAGAGCACATGATGAATGCGATTGACACCTTTGGGAAATGGGGATTATAACTTGTAGTAGCTCTATAGAGGCAATTTAAATATCCTTTAGGTGTAGGATTTCTCACAAAGGTTTTGTTTGTTTGTAGTAAAGAACAAAGGGCTATCTGTTCTCTTCCCACCACAGGTATCGAAACCCAGTTTCTAGCATTGTAAATCCGCAGACATGCCACTGGGGGGCTTTCAAAAGGAAAATGGCATAATGAAATTTATATAACAAGTTGATTTTAAATTTTAATAGTGATTATTTTCTCAGATTTTAGAAAATCCAAACATAATGAAAAATATGTTGCATATAGAGGGCACTTTGCATCAAAAAGGGTGGGGGTTCGAACCCCCAGACCCCACTCTTGTATCCATTACTGACAGACACACGTTCAAAGACGTGAAGTAGCTCTTGAATGCTAGACAGATTTTGTCATTTTCATGCACTTGCAGTTCTAACCACTCAATAATATTCTATTTAAGGGATCATCTGAAATTGTGTATATGTCTCAGTAATGTTTTTTTCTGTAATAAATCTAGGCCTATCACAGATGACTAGAGCCGCATGTGTTTTTAGATTTTTTTAAAATGCTGAACCCATTACTGACATGGAAGATGTATATTTGCTAACGCATGTCATATTTTTAATGTGGGCCTGGAGATCCAGGTCCACCAGCCCCCACCTTAATCTGGCCCTAACTATTCAAGGACTTACAAAACTAGTAGCAAGTGGTCCACATATCCAATTCTTAACCTCATTCAAAACCCTTGGAGAAATATTATTTGGCCCAGGAACCTTATTGTTCTTTAAACTTCCCAATTTTTTTTAACCATTTCAGAATTAATGCATCATATTGTTCAGTCTTTTTTCCATCTATCAACTGTTCAAGATGAGGAGTACTACTTAAGTCTTCACTAGCAAAAAAACAAAGAAAAGGCAGAATTTAATAACCCAGCCATTTCACAATCAACAGATACAAGCCTTCCTTTATCATCCCTCAAGGGTCCTATCCCCATTCTAACATTTTGTGTACCCTTAAAGTAGTTAAAGAAATTTTTACTGTTAATTTTTACATTTTCAGCCAACCTTTTTCAATGCATTCTTTTTGATGTCCCAATTTCCTGTTTGATCAACTTTGTTGATCTTCTACGATCTTCTTAATCTCCCATAATACCAGTCAATTTAAATGTCTTAAATTTTTGATGCTTTTTATTAATTTTCTCTTATACCCTTTGTCAGCCAACCTGGTTTTTAACTTGCATCCACCCTTTTCTTTCTATAAGGAATATGTTTATCTTGAATATTAAAAATGTTATCCTTAATTATTCACAACAGATAATTCTTGTCACATCCCAGTAAAATTTGTTTTTTTGGAATTAGTAACCAAAATATCATTATTCCTGATCTCAATGTACAGCAAAACATCAAACCTAATAAATCAATGATTGCTTGCACCCAGATGTTCCCCCAATTTCTACCCTCTCGGTAATTTCTATATTAAAAGTTAGTAAAGATAATTATCTAAAAAACTCTTAGAGAATTGGATAAGTATATAAAAGTCTACCTTATAGTTGGCTGTTTAACATGTCTTAAAAAATACTAAATCCTTTCTGTTGCCAGGTATTTTAAAAACATAGGTAGAAGTGTCAAGTTTACGTGTACGTTCTATATTTCACAAAAAATACTTAAAAGTAAGTGACCACCATAAGTCTAAGTACTAGTTTTTAAATTATGGAAAATATGTTTTTTTTCTGCAATTTTGAAGAAAGCTGTTCACTAAAGAAACAGTTCTTGAAATTCTCTTTCTTATTTTTGAAAAGCTGTGTAATTATGGGTTCATGTTCAGTTATCTGTAACACAATACTAAACCTATTGTTAATGTAATATTAAATCTGGTATGTAGTGCTGCTGAAACTGTAAGCAGTCATGATAGATAACAGCAAATTTTATTTTACATGGCCTTCCACATCTAAACTTAAGTGATAAAAACATTTTTTTTAAAAGTTACCATTTAGTTATGAAACTTAAATAGTATCTGTTAAATAACAGTTTCTTTATCATATTTTATTTTTTAAAACATCTTGAAAATTATAGTTCACAAATTTAAGTTATATATACACACACACACACACATCAGTAACCTTAAAATTCAAAGACATGTAGGTTAGAGTTGTTGAAAGTTGTATATTTTTCCATGCTTATAACAATAATGGAAATAGAAAAATTGAGTGCTGGCAAACTGACACATTGTTAATAAAGTTAGGATGTCAGAATATCTTTTTGTTTATAGAATTCATGATAATAATTGTTCTTTTTCTGTTCTGTAAGATCTTTAATGCTAAAAATATCCAGTTATAGAGAAAAGTTGCACTAGTTAGTTATGGGTAACAACACTATTATAAGTTATAAGAAACTGTATTAGATGTTAACTCTAAGCAATCTGTCTGAACAATAATGTGGCATTATTTATGTATACCTTTGTGTAGGAAAGACTGAAATTTAAAAGAGTTTTAACAAAATAATGGATTATGTTATATTTCACTATACTAGATATAGTATTCTAATCTGATTTTTTACCTTTTGTTTTTTCATTGTTGATTTAAGTAGTTATAAATTTTGATTGTTGGATGAATGTTTTTTCCATATTTTAGGTTAAAGCTTTTGTGGAGGTTACCTTAGCTAAGTCAGTTCGAGAAGGCTTTCATCATCTTGTGTGGGTGGCAGGACTTGGAGCCATGAAACCAAATACGATTCTTTTTGGTTTTTATGATGAATGCTCTCCAGTTGATTTTTTGAGAAGGATCAGGTTTTTGAACCACTTCACAAAGCAACCATTCGAGACCAGGTTTTCTTGGGATTAAGAGATCAAGAAACAAGTAAAATGCTTACTGCTAATGAGTATGTAAAAATGATTCATGACAGCATCTTCTGGCTTCAGAAGAATGTCTGCTTAGCTCGCTATTTTGAAAAACTGGATAAGGACAAGTTAAAAAAGTCTAAGGGTGTCACCTACATTGATGTATGGCCAATGGATTTTTTCCAACCTGGGTTAGTTACTATTATTGATAATTCCTGGCTTTTCATCATGCAGCTGGCCTGTATTCTCAACATGGTGAGTAGCTGGAAACGCTTTACTGTACTAAGGGTATTTATGTGTATGGATGCTCAGACAGAGAGTGCTTCTCTTCACCAAAGTCAGTGGGAAAGTATGCTACAGATGTTGAGAATTAACGCCTCAATCAGTGTAATCTTCTGGGACCACGTAACTGCCCTGCTGGACAATGAGAATGACCATGTTGGATATGATTATCTGGGTAGTGTGAATGCCATGATCAAACAACACGCTAAAAATACAGCTGTTCTTTTTATTCACCTCCCAACTCCTCCCTCAGAAGAACAACACAATGAGTCATATCTTGAGAAACTGAACATTTTAACAGCAAATCTTCCACCAACATTGCTGGTTCATGGAATCAGTCCTGTCATCTCTACTACTCTTTAGGATTAAAATAAAATGAACAATCTAAAAGGTATAAGTACAAACACACTAACTGTGAATTTCATAAGATATCTAAATATTTGACTTTCTTGTAAGATCTAAATTTTAGTCCTATTCTATAAATTTACAACCAGATAAAGTGTGTAATATGTATAACATATTCATAAACTTAAGGCCTATTGTAAACTTGACTGTGAATTTCAGTAGATATATAAACATTTTAATTTCTTGTAAAATGTAAATTTTGGTCTTAACCTATGAACTTAGTCATATGAAGTGTGTATAATGTGTATCTCATATTTATAAACTAAAAGCTTAGTGTTCTCTTGGCTGTGAATTTCAATAGACCTATGAATAAGATGTAAATTCTAGTCCCAATCTATGAATTTACAACCATATATATTGTACATTACACATTTATCAACTTTAGGTGTTGTGTTTAGGCTTTAAGTGTGCCTGTATTTTCATTGATTTAACACCAGTACAGATGGTTATCTTGTTACACGCCATACATTTAGTGACAATCTACCTTTGATAAAAAAAAAAAGGATCTACATATACTTTTTAGTAAAATTTAGATTTTTCTAATTTTATTTGTTTTATTTTGTTAAAAATTAAATTATTTGCTGCTCCTACAAATTTGGAATAACGTTTAGATTTAATACTTCCTCTGAGAATATATTCATGTGTTTGAAGTTAGGATGAAGAAAAGATTTTTCTCCATTAAGGGATTTAATTTTAATGTGGATAGGCACAAAAAATTTTTGGGAGGAATTTATTAATTGCTTGTAAATGTGTACAGAAATAATGGATTTTTAATTCAGTAGAATAATGTTTTAAATTGTGAATTTGTCAACATGTTTACCAATATCTTTTAGTATAAGAACAACATTAGCTTATTAAACTTACATTTGTCATTATGTATTCTATTATTTGTTAATGGGATGTAAAAATGTTAACTTGTTTTTTTTTAGCTTTGAAATTTTCATCTTTAATATTTGACAAAAATCTGAGTATAAAATTGACATTAAAGTACAATTTACATTTTTACCTGAAAAAAAAAGCTAGGTCAACTGCTATCGAAAAGTATATGAATAATGATACTTCATAAAATGTGTATGTAATTGAATGCATGGATTGAAAAAGCTGTTATATTGATGAAACAGACAGCGTTCTGTTTGTTTGTGTCAACATTTAAAATCTCCATCTCAAGTTTTTGAACACATGTCTAAGAACAGTCATGCTTTTTGATTCTTCTAAGGTAAATATCCTCAGCAGAAAACACAAAATTAATAGATGAAAAATAAAAGAAGCCCTGTTAATAACAAAAAACTTTACCATATTCTTAACAACTACAAGGGTGTTCATTTATACCTGTTTTAATTGCTCTCCTCTCTTGTATATAGAACAAATTTCCATACTTGAACTTGGGCCTAAATGCTTTATTTATGTATATACCTAAATCTGACAATTTACTGATAAATTACTTTATTGAGTTTGCAACTGCTTAATCACATTCTTATAGATTAGTATTGGTATGGATTCTCACTGAAACTGTATTCACTGTTTTTTAAATCAAAACAAAGTTAAAATTTACAGTTTTATAAAATAAAAACTAAGGAAATTTTATAAGAATGTAGGAAAACCTGAAAATTAGTAATTGGCATTTTAAAAGTGTTTCTTAAAAAAGTCATGGTGATTTTTTCAAATTTTAATTCTTTAAAATATACATATGAAAATAAGATATTTGCAGAAACTGCGTAATTGGTAGAAAGTTTGTCTCAAGTTTCAAACTATTTCAAATTTGTATTGAGGCCAGCTAGCTAACGTTTGTTTGGTAATGAATATTGTTTTGTCTATTATCTCCAACAATTCTAAAATCCTAATGTTTTAAGTCATCCTTAAGAATTACTAAAATTTTACATATGTTGCTATTACTGTCTTGATATTTAACAAGCACTGACCAGCAGCAGTTGCTATTACTGTCTTGATATTTAACAAGCACTGACCAGCAGCAGTTGCTATTACTATTATGATATTTAACAAGCACTGAGCAGCAGCAGTTGCTATTACTGTCTTGATATTTAACAAGCACTGAGCAGCAGCAGTTGCTATTACTGTCTTGATATTTAACAAGCACTGAGCAGCAGCAGTTGCTATTACTGTCTTGATATTTAACAAGCACTGACCAGCAGCAGTTGCTATTACTCTCTTGATATTTAACAAGCACTGACCAGCATATTTTCCATATTGTATATCATAGTTTAACATTTTTAAGAGTCAAATTTATTTTTGTTTTTTCCTTGTTTTAATGTACATAACTGCTACTTTAAAATCTAAATTTTACTTTTACTGCCCATTAAACAGTTTCTTTAAGGTTTTCAAAGTGTTGTATGATATATTGAATATCTTTTTCATGTTTAATGGTTTTTTAATACGTACTTCGTTCTGGGAAGAATATTTTCACAGTTTTATTCACAAGCAGCAGTGATTGTATGTGTGTAATTAATGACTATAAAATACCTCAGTTATGAGTAATATTATCTGAAATGTGATTATTCTTAAAGCAGTGTCAAACATTGATGTTGTTTAATTGAAAACTGTTATTGTTTTGTTGTTATACCTAGAAATATTTGATCTATTGACTATATACTGATATTTATTACTAAAATTTTGTAGATGATATACTGTAACAGGTTATTGGATAGTCTTGTTAAACTTGTGAAACAACTTTAAGTGAAGTGATATCATTTATTAGATGGTCTCATATCACCTACTCTGTGATGCACTGTGGGTGTCTTTGTTAATTTGCAACTATACTGGCTGCATGCATGACATTGTGTAAATCAGTAAATAATTAAACAGACACTTAATAACTGATTATCCTTCTCAGTTCCAAGAAATATGTAGTTTGTAGTGTAAGAAACTTTCAATTTTAGAATATGTAGTTTAATCTGTTCCTATAATATTTTGATCTTTTAAGAGAATTCATATCCATCGTAAAACAGTTGTACCAATGTCAGTCATAATTTAGGTGTATCTTTTGACCCAGTGGTTTTTGAGTGACATATACAAAAATATTGAATTATTCTTTTTGAAATCTGTTTCAGTGAAATATTACTGCTTTCATTAAATTAATCAGGTACAGTTGTTTTCTAATTGTGCTGAATAGACAAATTTTTTGACTGAATTAAAGATTTCGTTGTATTTATCTTTGTCATGTAGGAATATAGTGTATGTAGTCTGTAAATTGTTCAGTGATCAAAGTCAATGAAATAGTGTGTAAACTATTGCATTGAACAGTAAAATTAATTTTATAAGACAAAAGATTCATCTTATAATTAATAGAAATAAGCATACAGGTTTTCATATAAAGTAAAAAATGGCTGTGGTAGTTTTGGAAGGTTGTAGTTTTATTCTGATGCACATTGTAATTACTTGAAAGTTTTTTTGAAAGTTTTTCTTAGCCCATGATTACAATTTGAGTTTTTAAAAAAATTTTACTCTTGTTTAAAACAGTATGATTGTTTTCTCATCAATTTCTTTATGTAAATTTGTCATTCACAAATATATATATATATATATTTTAAACATATTCGTAGATTTGTTGGTAAATGGAATACAAAGTATAGCAATGTACGTGTTAAAAATGTAATAGTAAAAGTGATTATTGGTAATGATTTTTAAAGTTATTTATAGCCTTATTAAATGTAATAGAAAGTATGATTAAGTATGTGTTACAAATGTAGTAGTAAGTGTCTGATTATGGATAGTGAAAACTTTTAGTTGTTTTACCCTTATCATATGGGCTTACATGGTGAAGTGTATTGCAAGAAATCTTAAAGAACAAAATACACATTAGTTTTGTGTGTTTGGATAACATTTGTATACTATTTAAATACATAATTGTGCTAAAACATTGTTTCTAATGGAATAGATGTCTATATGATAGCCAGCTTTGTAGCTGTTAAGAGTGACTATTTTCAGATTTTGTTTGAGTGATGGAAGTTATTAACTCCTAAAAATATATTTAGCTTGACTGGTGATTGGTTAAAGCAATATAGGGTGATGTTCAAGACAAAAACTTTTTATTATATTTGTTTTCAAATGTGAAAACCAACTTATTTTAAAAGAGAATTTATTACTCAATATGGATCAAGCCTACGGTGTTAAGGAAGAGTTTATAAGTCATATTTTGTTGGTTTGATGCTATTTTCAGCTGTACTAATTATGATGAAACTGTCAGCGTTTACACTGATATTGAACCAGCAAGACTTGGCATATCTACGCTCCTTTAAAATCTGTAAGCTTACTCCAGTTTTAATTAACGTATGTAGTGGTTAAAAAAAGAAGCTATAACATATAAGTAATCACTAGAAATTTTGAAAAAGTAAACACATGTAGAAATTAAATTCTCAAACAACAAGTGTAACAATGTTAGCAAAGCTGGTTGGGTTATTGTTGAAATGTTGGTACACATACGGGTTTTATTGAATTTACAATATGACATTAGGTCAGGTTAAATTAATTGTGGTATAGTTAACTAGTCGTTTCTTAAATAAAATGTAAGTATATACTTGTATATTTTTATTCGTTAATTGTAATAAAATAAATTAAGAAACGTGACTTTTTTTTTTCCTGTATCTTATGTGAACATATTTTGTGTAATATTCTAACACAATTAATGCACTAGCAAAAGCATTACGCCGCCATTTAAATTCATTCATCACATTATTTAAGTTAAAATCTCTCATTGTTGACTGCTGTCTCCTGAAGATTAACGGTAAATTCACGGATTTACAACGCTAAAATGCAGGGCTCGATTCCCTGTGAGGCAAATAGCCCATTGTGTAGCTTTGCGCTAAAAAAAAAAGTTGGCTGATGGAATATTATTTCACGAATGTTTTATTATGGTTAAATATCTTACCTAGCATCCAATGTTTTATCAAATAGTGATAATTGTTTTCATGATCATCTCTTGAAGTTTGATATACTGGTTTATTTTACTAAGCATTTGTATAGTCTTTACTATGCTAAAACCTTTTACAGTTACAAAAACATGCAACTTAGAATAACACTTGAGGATTATTTATTTTTTATTGTGGACGATATCCTTTAACCTGAAAAATATGTTCAGTCATTATGGCAACTGTACTTGGAAATGTACTTTTTATTTACCGCTTGGTCTATATATATTTTGAGCTTTGTCAAAACTTCAAAAAAACTCTACAAGCACAATGTTACGTTTGCTTTTCAAAACACACCAAGTTCAGAATTTCACATAGTGGATTTATATACAACATAAACGTAGTATCAAACTGTGTGTCCCATACGTTTTCATAGCACTTAGTCACAATTATATAAAACATTAAAAACACCTCCATCTGAGCATTCAGGGGAACAGTTCGTAAGAGGTAGTTTCAGCATTTTCGCTCACCAACGTTTCTAATTTTGAACTGTTAGACTACTAGGAAGTTAGCTAGTCAATAGCACTCGCAGCCAACTCTTAGGCTGGTCGAATAGTAAGGTTTGAACATCTCTTATAACGACAATGGGCTGCGAACCATGTACACTCGTTATCCAATTACCGTGCTCAAGCAGTTCAGATTAGTTTACCAATAACAGAACTTTGGTGTTCGAGTGTACGTACGAAGACATGTTTATGAAAGTACACGGTATTCAACATGAATATACTTTAAATAGGTTAAAGCATGTTTTTCTAAGAGTTCCAGAACCTTTTTTTGAAACTTAATATTCAAATGCTTGTTAATTTTATAAAGGCATGTAGTTTAAGCTTCAGTTCGATAGCAATGACCACGTTATATTTTAATATAGCGAATCGGTTCTTTGAATAAAATTACTTATAGAATGGGCCTTTTGGTCCATACATTACGGAATTTCACTTCTAAATAGCCACTGTTTACGTATGAAAATATAACCATATCCCCTTTAAAGAGGTCTAATACTACTTCCATAAAATGTTAAAGGCTTAATATGCGACCCAACCATGTTTATTGTATTTTAGTGTAACTATAATACCAGATATTATCGTAGTTCAAAATATCTGAAAAGACAGCTAGAGGTTCGCTGTTATAGATTTGTGGTATATATAAATATATCCGTGCACAGAGGCTTGGGTATCTTAGATTAAAACGATTTTGAATGTGCAAATCTGCAAGTTACGCGATAATCACATCCAATACAAAGTCGTGGCAAGACAACATGTATCAAACTACGTTTTGACACTAGCGTTACGTAGGTAGTGATGCAACCGAAAATTGATTGCTTTTGGAAGGAGTATGTAACATCCCTTTTCGACTTAAAATATTTATACACTCATAGCATAAAGATGTGTTCAGATCAGTGATTTAGAATTTCCAAAATGGTGATATCCATTGTAATTAATAACATTGGAAAACAAAGTAATATGGATTAATCTGTGTACCCAAGATCATCCAGAAAAAGACTTGCAATAAGTTGTACCCGAGCCATGATAAGCAAATTGTGGCATATTTTAACAGGTGGACATCTACGAACACAAAGATCAATGACAAAAGCCATTCACGTGCCCCCAGGCAACAGTAAGCAACATAAAACCAAGAAAGATCTCCATCTGGAAAAGCGAAACAAGTCACGTATAATCAAATTGCTTCAATGTCATATTCATTTAATCTTTGCATACCTCAATCAGCTGAAAAAATAAACGAGTAATCGCGCTATTCCATACGAAGACATGCCAGTCAGGTCGGCAGATGCAGCATCTGTGGAATTTTGTTTGATTGGACTATTGAAACCATCGTCTTCGTACACTTTATAGGTAATGGAAAGCCTACAGGAAAAGTGGTATGTTTTTGGCATAATAAATTTATGATGGAGTTCTTGTAATAAAGAAGAAGATGTAAGCCACTTTAACAGTCCAATGAGCCTGGTACATCCCCATGAATGTCTGTAGACAACAAGTAGTTTTTCCTGTAGTTAAAGGAACCCCTAAATTCTACTTAACTTCAACATATAGAAAGAAAACATCTCGTTTCATCAAGGAGATGACTACACATGTACCAAATTGACTACTTCTAGTAAACAGCTTCCCCACCCCGTGGCTCAGCGGAAAGTCTGTGGACATGTAACGCTAAAAATCATGTTTCGATATCAGTTGTGGATGGAGCTGAGATATCTCATAGCCTTGTGCTCAACTACGAGCAAAGCAATTACTTTAACCATTTTAATAAATAGTAATTTGTGGAAAATGTTGTTTGTAAGGTAATCTGGATAGAACGCATGTCTTCTGGTTTCCAAAGAAATAATTCCACTTGGTGAAGCACATCCTCTTCATTAATGAGTGTTTTTGTTTTGTTTATCATCACATATTGTCATTTACTTTCAAAACCTTTATTGTCTTGCTTCAAGGAAAAACAATCTAAGGCCAAATAAAACATTTCATTAAGAGCTGGATTCTCTAAGATGTTACTTATTCATCACTAGATAATTTTTCTTGTCTAGCAGAAGCCTTGTCATTTCATTTCTTAAGCTCTCTAAATGGTATATTAATAATCTCACGTTGCTTAAAAAACCTTTATACAACGTAAATTTTAGGTAAAAATGTCAAACGGAGCAAGTTGGGTGCATTCATTGTTATTTTATATCGAACTAGCTTAGGGTACTATTTAAGGAAGCAAAACTTTTATAAAGGGCAATGTTAAATAAATGACTGCATCAGATGCTTTGTGGAAGGATGTAAACTATCCACTCATTTAACTAATTCAGTACTTATGTCTTTAAAATCAATGCCAGAAGTCTATATAAATGAAAATGTGCCCTATTTCAAAGTTTGTTTGTTTTTTTAATTCCTCTTCTTGGGTAAAAATCCTTAAATAAAATAGCTAATGTACACCATAGAGTGGTTTCCAATTACCTTACCAAAAATTATGGTAATCGAGCGAGGCAACTCTGAGTGGTGGATATTAGCCTATCTATTTTCATAACTAACGCATAATCATCGGTTTCAATTATTTTTAGAAGTTTAACATTAAAAATATCTATAGATAAATCATTACGAGACGGCTTTTAATAATATATATTTCTACAAAAGTACTAGGCCTATTTTTGCGATATTATTTCTTTTATGTAACACAATATATGGTATACGTCTATTACAAGTTTTCTCAGATGCGTTTGTTTGTTTGGAATTAAGCACAAAGCTGCACAATGGGCTATCTGTGCTCTGCCCACCACGGATATCGAAACCCGGATTCTAGCGTTGCAAGTCCGCAGACATACCGCTGTGCTACTGCGGGCTTTTCCGATGTGATCAATTTTCCATTGTGACAAGCAAATATCTTACATCAGCATGAAAGTGTTTTAGCTCAAAGTGATTATAGTTATTCTAATAGAACTTCACCTCACTTAAACAAAAAAACGTAAATCCATCAAAGTTAAAGAAAAGGAAACGTAACCTTAACAATTTTCAGCAAGGAGAGTTTGACTTAATCACTATCAACCAAAACAAATTTACACAATTAAAACATAAACCATATACTTTAACCTAAAAAACGAAACCATTATAACAGAATGAGTCAAATATATCTGAATAAAACACAGACAAAATATAATGTTTAGTGAGAACCTACTGAATTGAATTAAGTATAAACATAATCCCTTAACTAAAACAGACAACATGAACATACTCTGTCAAAAGGAACCATAATTTGAATTATACCACAAGACGCCTTTTGTCTTACTTAACAAAAGAGAGCAGTTTCTATAGGTTATGCAGGGGCAAGCCGTCTGGTTTCTCGTGCAGATAAAAACTTTCATTTACTGCACAAGAGCGATGATCTTGGATTCCTGTGACCATATTGAATAACATCACACTGTTTCAACGCTTATCATAGCGTAGTGGAGTTCTTGCCAGCCAAGTTCCTGGTGTGAATTTTCAATAAAAGGACGCTGAGAGGTTGTTTTGTTGAAGCAGTGAAACTTCAATAAAAGTGAAGACTGAAAGTCATGAATCATCATAAAACGTTAAAAGGACAAACCTATAGTAAACTTGAAAAAAGACTTCAACTCATGACGCTGATATAAAGATAAATTGATCTAACTTAAAAACTCTGTTCATTTTTCCAACTTCTTAGGATCCATGAACCAACTAATAGTTTGTGCTAAGGTATCTTGAGAAGATATTTACGTATATCTTTAATTTAAAACTGGAAAGTCCTAGCAGAAAATCAATCACGAATTTACTAAAATAATATAATTAATTGTTCCAATAATATTTAATTATCAAATGTGTTCGATAAATTAAAGTTTATATTTCCTCTTCTTAAATAGTAAAGAAATGTAATTTTTAAAACATGAACTGATAAAAAACACAACCCTGTAAGAAGAAAGGTACACTTTTAGACAACTTTAGTGTCTAATAAAAGCAATTACAAATCACGTTGATTTACAATTGCTAAGCAACTGGAAATGCGATTGCCCTCTTAAAATAGCAAAAATGTTCCAAACTTTTTTACAAACAAGATCTGTGATATAAAAATAACTATTCAGTCAACTCTCTTCGAGATAATCCTCCATAAGCTCAGCGGTAAGTCTGAATGCTTATAATCAGAGCCGCATTTACGCATAGGCAGAGTGGTTAGCTGCCTAGGGCAGCAAATTTAAAAGTAATTGTAAATTTAAGACACATCGAACGAAAGCGCCAAAAAAATTTGATGAAATATGTTTTTATTTAATTTTGTACTGTGGGGGGCTACAACCCGCCGCACCAGATCGAGATACCAATCAAGAGTGCCGAGCGATCATGTGACTTATCACGTGATTATTGACGTAACTAATACAAATATTTCATTTCTGGAACGATCACGTGGATGCGCGGGCGGCAAAAAAAATATCTGCCTAGGGCGGCACTATACTTTACCCCCCCCCCCCCCCAGTGGCACAGCGGTATGTCTGCTGACTTACAGCGCTAGAATCTGGGTTTCGATACCCGTGGTGGGCAGAGCACAGATAGCCCATTGTGTAGCTTTGTGCTTAATTACAATCAAACTGTACCTTAATGCGACCCTGCTTATAACGCTAAAAACCGGATTTCGATACCCGTGATGTAGCCTTGTACATAATAACAAACAAAAAACTTCTTCGAGATAAGGAAAACAAAGTTTTCCAAACTAAAAGGTAATCTATACCCATTCCAACGCTATAGTTAGCTGATTATAAATTACTCAATGAAACAAAGAATGTAATTAAAAATACATTATGTTGAAAAAAAGAAAACTTACGTACATGAAGGGTAGCTGCGCTATATAGCGAGTCATCATTCATTTTAAATTGATAAACAAGAAGGAAAGCAGCCATTCAATAGCACCCATCGCACTTTGGACCCGTAGGTGTATTATGAGAGTGACAGTCAAATCCTATTTTCCGATTGGAGTATATGTACCAAGAGTTGGCGGCGAATCCTGTTCACTCCTGCTTTTCTTTATGTTGTAGTTTATAAGTTTAAAAACTTTAGCATATTAAAAAAATCCCTTTTCAAACAGCCTAATGCAACCTAAATAAAGAGGGCCAACTTAATCTTTTGAAACTAAACAACAGTATTTTAAGTCAAGTAAAGAAAAAAAAAAGAACGTATTTATACTTCAACCAATTTTAGTACGAGCAGGCCCGTACGCAGTGTTTGAAAGCGGGGTTCCACTTCGTGAGATCAAAAGCAAACACATATTGTGCGAAGCACAATCAGCATTGAAAGCATGCTAATGCTATGGGGATCTGGCGGCATGCAACCATTTTACGCCAAAAAATACTACTGCTTCATTAGAAGAATGTAGACTATGTAGAAAACGTTAAGTACCATAAGTAACTGCACTATAACTATATAACCATAATTATTTTACATCATAAAAATAGGGGGTTCGGAGGAACCCCCCCCTTTTACCCCGAGTACGTGCGTGGTAGATTAAGCTAAAGACGTTGCTAAACCGCCAAACAAAATTACTTAAAGTTAGCGTATAGAACACCGAATACAAATAGCACAATCAGATTAAACAACACTGACCTGCACTACCTATACAACCTAATTTAGCTAATAATACATATTGGTTACAAACCATAGAATCAGACTAAATAACACTGACCTGCAATAGATATACCCTACACAACCTAACTTAGCTAAGAATTTATATTATTTACAAACCATAGAATCAGATTAGAGAAGACTAACCATGTCCCATTCCACGGAGCTCCCCAGTGGCACAGCGGCATGTCTGCGGACTTACAACGCTAGAAACCGGGTTTTGATACCCGTGGTGGGCAGAGCACAGATAGCCCATTGTGTAGCTTTGTGCTTAACTACAAAACAAACAAACAAACCCATTCCACGGTTTATAACCAGTATTATTCGCTAAATTAGATCGAGTAGGATATATTTAAGTCAGACAATGATAAATTAAACTATAACACGGCGTAAATAATTTCTAACTAACTAGTGTAATATATCTTACTTCTTTGTTTATTTATTTTGTTTTTAAAGCCCTACAGTCAAGACAGATATAAGTGCTTACTTAACACTTCTGGAGTTGGTAATGGCTTATGGAAAAGTTAAATATAACTTACAAGTAACAATTATAAAGCTCAAATAATTAAGACGTTTAATGTATTCATGCTTATGAGCATCATGATTTATAAGTTCTGAAATAAGATGCTGGCTTGAAACATGAAACATACTTTTTTTTTGTTTATACTGACGAATTTTTCTTCTATACGTCAAAGAACCAAAGTCATGTTCGTATTTTATTTTTGCATCAAAGTTTTCTATGATCCCTGTAAAACGGCACTGTGTCGTTTTCTTGCGTATTTTTATCGTATTACATCAGAGAGCTTGAGGTTACCATGGCAACTGTTGTCAAAGCTCGCTTCTTACTTCTAAAGCGCAGCGAAATTGATCAGGAGAATACTGCCGCTTATTCAGTTGAGAGAGGCTAGAAGCAGCGCACAGAGAAATTAGTGATTAAGGAACAAATAAGATCACACTTTGTTTAGGCTGTTCAAAAGCCAGGTGAGTTATATTACATGTTAGATTACGTGATTTTAGCTGGAAGTTGATAAATGAGAAGTTGATACTCACAATTAAAAATTAGACAATCGCGAAACATTTTAACTTGTGACACGATTTCGACTTATCATTTCTAGGCTATGTTTCTCGGTTTGTTTCGCGTGACTTAATGTTCAATTAAGTTCCGCAGAACTTCGAATGTAACCCTTAGGCTATACTAGTGTCGTGACAAACAGTTTCCTGATCACATTATCAGTCATAGATCTTCACTGTGTATTTGTTATTCTATAAGGCAAAACATTATCAAAGCTAGAGTGCTTCTGTAGAAAAACATAATAAGTCAAATATTAAGAAAAGCTTCAGGCTTTTCTGACCAGAAGCTAATATGACGCACAAGTCAGTAGATAGATACATCGATAACCTATACAATATCACGGGACTAAAAGCTGTATGAACTACTAAAGAGCTTGATGTTTTCACTGACTTGCTTTTTCTTTGCTAGCGAAATTGAGGAGGCGTGGGAGCTTTACGTGTGATCGACATCTGTGATAGTGAATATGCAACGTGACTCTAAGATTTTGTGAGTGGTATTTAATTAAATTGGTCCTGAAAAAAATTGATCCATTGTTCATGTATATGTGGATCACTTACAACAAACTTAATTGGTTTTCGGTGAGCTTTAATCTGGATTCAACAATTTATCAATGGTTCTGCGATATTGTAAATATGTTTATTTCGGAATTAAGGTTGAAATTACCAATGTTCTACTTAGTAATAGATTAATACATGTTTTTTATCTGCACATAAAGTAAGAAATATTGGAACGTTTATAGTCACTCTTACGTTGCAAAAAATTACTTGCATTAGAAACTTTAACCATTTAAAAAAATTAAAGGTTGTATTTATTTTCTGTTTACTTTTAGGATTATAATATATATTTCAATATGTATCATAATTCCCTAGCCTTTTTATTTTATATATGCAAATTTTGATTGTTTTATGATGTTAATTTTGTTTGTTAAGAAATTTTCACGTAAAGCTACAAAAAGCTATCTGCGTTATCTGCCTATAATTTTGAAATAATAGATTAGAGAGAAGGCAGCTATTCAACAGCACTAATCGCCTTCTGTTGGTTTACTCTAATCGAATAGTGGGGTTTGACTCTCACTTTTATAACGCACTCATGACTTCAAATTTTCCGGATTCACAGTCCAGCACGCCAACAACTAACTCGCGGCTGGTCCTTGGCATTAAGGTTTGTCCTTTTATATATCATTATAGCAAGAGTCGGATGTCCATATAGAGCCATAGCAACTAAATAAATGTTTCAACTACCTATAATTAATAATGGCTGGAGACGGCTTGAATGGATAATGAAGAAAAAC
>NW_013666422.1:196625-204313 GCF_000517525.1 Limulus polyphemus
TTTGAATTCTACCTATAATTAGCTTCCCAGTGACTCATTAGTAACTCTGAGGAGTTATAACGCTGATAGACTGAGCACAGGTAGCCCATTGCTTATTTTTATGCTTAACAAACAACAAAATTTCTAATTTCTTAGCCACTGGTCGTAATATTACTCAGTTCGTTGGTATTTAATTGTTATCATGATAATTCACATTTCGAAAAACTTTAACAACAATAATACGTTACACCGAAATTCTAACACAAAAGATATAATAATTTTCATCTTAACTGATAGTTGCTACCACCACTACCTGTAACATCAGTACCCTTGAATTTTTCATTCTAATTATAGTGAGATGTTCATGTATTTAAAGTGAGATGTTCATGTATTTAAAGTGAGATGTTCATGTGTTTAAAGTGAGATGTACATGTGTTTAAAGTGAGATGTTCATGTGTTTAAAGTGAGATTTACATGTGTTTAAAGTGAGATGTTCATGTATTTAAAGTGAGATGTTCATGTATTTAAAGTGAGATGTTCATGTGTTTAAAGTGAGATGTACATGTGTTTAAAGTGAGATGTTCATGTGTTTAAAGTGAGATGTTCATGTATTTAAAGTGAGATGTTCATGTGTTTAAAGTGAGATGTACATGTGTTTAAAGTGAGATGTTCATGTATTTAAAGTGAGATGTTCATGTGTTTAAAGTGAGATGTACATGTGTTTAACGTGAGATGTTCATGTATTTAAAGTGAGATGTACATGTGTCTAACGTGAGATGTTCATGTATTTAAAGTTAGATGTTCATGTGTTTAAAGTGAGATGTACATGTGTCTAACGTGAGATGTTCATGTATTTAAAGTTAGATGTTCATGTGTTTAAAAGTGAGATGTACATGTGTTTAAAGTGAGTTGTTCATGAATTTAAAGTGAGATGCTCATGTGTTTAAAGTTAGATGTTCATGTATTTAAAGTGAGATGTTCATGTGTTTAAAAGTGAGATGTTCATGTATTTAAAGTGAGATGTTCGTGTGTTTAAAAGTGAGATGTACATGTATTTAAAGTGAGATGTTCATGTGTTTAAAGTGAGATGTTCATGTATTTAAAGTTAGATGTTCATGTATTTAAAGTGAGATGTTCATGTGTTTAAAAGTGAGATGTTCATGTATTTAAAGTGAGATATTCAGGTATTTAAAGTGAGATGTTCGTGTGTTTAAAAGTGAGATGTACATGTATTTAAAGTGAGATGTTCATGTGCTTATAGTGAGATGTTCATGTATTTAAAGTTAGATGTTCATGTATTTAAAGTGAGATGTCCGTGTGTTTAAAGTTAGATGTTCATGTATTTAAAGTTAGATGTTCATGTGTTTAATGTGAGATGTACATGTGTCTAACGTGAGATGTTCATGTATTTAAAGTTAGATGTCCATGTATTTAAAGTGAGATGTCCGTGTGTTTAAAGTGAGATGTTCATGTATTTAAAGTTAGATGTTCATGTGTTTAAAGTGAGATGTACATGTGTTTAAAGTGAGTTGTTCATGAATTTAAAGTGAGATGCTCATGTGTTTAAAGTTAGATGTTCATGTATTTAAAGTGAGATGTTCGTGTATTTAAAGTTAGGTGTTCATGTGTTTAAAGTTAGATGTCCATGTGTTTAAAGTTAGATGTTCATGTGTTTAAAGTGAGATGTACATGTGTTTAAAGTGAGATGTTCACGTGTTTGACTACAATGATTAGTATTCCAATTTTACTATCTTTTTTGGTGATTTGTCGATAACTTAGTCTCAGTCCTTTATTATTGTCAACACGCGCATTATTCATTTTTCATCTTTCTACTTCTAATTATTAGTAGTTATTTACCGGAAAGTGTGGGTGGGTAGGAGTCGCGCGGTTTATTTAAACGTTTCAATCTTTTAATATATAGCACCTTGTGTCTTACTTGTTATCAGATTTTTTTCTAAAGTTACTAAAATTATCCTTACAAATGTAATGTGGTCTGGCATGGCCTAATGGTTAGGGTGCTCGACTCGCAGGTTAGAATCCAGTTACCGAACATGCTCTCCCTTTCAGCTGTGAGGATATTATACTGTGACAGTCACTCCTAATTTTCGTTGGTAAAGATTACCCCACAAGATGACGGGAGGTGGTGTTGACTAGTTGTCTTCCCTCTAGTGTATCTCTTTTAAATTAGGGGCGGATAGCCCTCGAGTTGCTTTAGTCGAAATTCAACAAACGTAAAAAGCAACGTGATGCAGCATTGTCGATTCGTTTCTGTAGTAAATAACAGTAGTTGCCGTTTAGGTTTAAGTTTCTTGTTAAATAACTGAATACTTTGGTTTGGTTAAGCACTGAGCTACACAATGTGCTATTTGTGCTGTGCCCACCACGGGTATCTAAACCCGCTGTTTAGCGTTCTAAATCAGATTATAATCCGGATTGCAATGTAGTGATGTATATAAAATCCCACCCATTTAACTGTAGTGTGCTAGCGTGTGACGTAAAGGAGAGTTAAACGTTTCATGTTCTAAAAAGGCGTATAATAACCGTATTGAAACATTTGTATCGATTCACTAAGTCGGTTAATTCGTTTTATTGTCTGGTTTTTAAAAAGTAGAAAGAACGGGAATATAATTTAGACAGGTTGTTGTTCGTTATTAAGCACTAAGCTACACAAAGGGCTCTGCCACCAAGGGTATCGAAACCCAGTTTCTAGTAGTATAAGTCCTAAGTCCGCAGACATATCACTGTGCCACTGGGGGGGGGGGGGGATTTGGTGGCATTTGGAAGTGAGTGGATAGAATGTGACACATAATGGCGACAAATAGAATAAGATTTGGACGGGGATAAAACGTAACACATACTGATGCCAAACAGGACAGGATTTGGCACAACAACAGTCTAACCTGAACCAGTATATACTACACCTATATCAAAGTCATGGTCATCACATTTACGTTTTTGGAAGATTTAATTTGTTCCGACCTGTTTCAGGCCACTTGCGGCACAATTTGTGGTAGTATACATGTCGTAGCCACATAGTGCAAACACTTTACAAGAATTTTCTTTATCTCAAGACAAATCTTTTCAGTAGAGTGAGCTGTTTTGTTTTGTTTTTAGTACAGGGATATAATTGGAGAAGGCCTTATGTTAAGGAAGGGCATAATTACTCATAATTACGTTTATAAGCATGGCTGAAAATAATCTGAACAAACCAGTCGTGATATTCGCTGCTTTATGGTTGCTTCAATAATTTAGCAATCGGTGAGCGACAGAGCATAACAACTGGACTATTCGGGTTAAGTTGATAAAATTGTATAGGTCACTCTACAGATACACCGTACAGCCTATAGGATATATATAGCATGTAATTCTTGGTAAACTAGGTTGGATTAACGAATGATTGCTGTATACCTTATGCATATCAGTTTAAAACATCTCAAATCCAAGGACCTTTTACAATAATTTTATAATTATCTAAAGTTACTTTTAGTTATTCAAGAAGATATTTATGCCTAAAAAAATGTTATTCATAAAATATTCCCATACATACATTTTTAGTACATATGCCTTAGAAAATATTATTTACGGTACGGTCGAAACGTCGATCTTTATGAAAATAAGTATTGTTCTAATTGTTTCTAATGTTGAGTAGGTGCTTTGAATTATTCCGTAGGAATAATACAAAGTCCAGTCTATGCAATAATAACGAAAGCAATTTATTTTTTCGCTTACAACTTACATGACTTCAAGAAATGACAATAGACCTAACTTCACAACTAATGCATAACAATCATTTACTTGTTAAGTTATTCCGCACCTCTAGTACTTCGTTGGAACACAAACTCATAATTTACGTAAGTAATAGACAAATTTACAAACACGCTCACTGATTCAATCATTTTAGAACTGTAACAGGCTCACTAATCACTCAACAATCTTACTTGAGTTTTATATGGCCCATATCGTTTCCTAAACTTTTAATAAAATTCTAGTCACTAAGGAATGAGCTCATCACGAGACGTTAAAAATTATCTCTCACTAAAAACCATAGAAAATTATAAATTAACATAAAGCCTACAACATTATTTCATGTATGCGAGGTGAGTTTTTAACACAGCCTTTATAAGAATATATTGTTCAGGATTTAGCTAATTAAATAGTTATTTTGTTTTAATATTATTTTGAAAATTAAACGGTACAATTCAGCAATGTATAATTGTAAATACAGTTTGGGCCAAAATGTTTGCATACTGTTATATATTGATGTTATTGTCTACATGCATGGAGTCACTGGCGTATTAGAATACAAGAAGGACCAACCAAGTACTGATATAAAGTTACAGACGCTATCTATAATACTTTTGTTATATTTTGTCATTGTATATGCTTTGGTAAGGTTTTGGCTGTGATTTGTGAAATGCTGAATCACACATATTTTTATAGGTGTCTGATAAAATTGTTTGCTGTTCTAATAAATCGTTCATGATATCAATAGAACCTGTCTCACTATACAAAGTACATACGTAGATGTGTAATATAACATGCATTTCTCAGTTTGACAACGCTAAGTGTATTTGTATACCATCTTAATAATAATGATATTATTTGTTATAAAATATGCAAACATTTTGGCCAAGACTGTAGTAACTATTAATTTTCATGTCAGTGACATTTCATTACAAAAATTACACTATATTTCTGCATAAATAATATAACTGTAAAATATATGCCGCCTTACAATTTTTACTAGTTTAACGGACGAACTAGAACAAATGCTGTTCAACACGAGCTACACAAATTTAATTTTAAAAATTGTCTTGGCACCGTTTTATATATATATATATACATATACGTACTACATTAATGTAAAAATAACATCAGCGATAAAACAAAAACTCTTCGTAACTGTGATTCTCATTGAATTAAAGTATAATATCAATAAACTATACTTAGATAGATATATTACATGCTATGTTATAGCAGGCAATCGATAGTAGTTTTCATTTATATCATTTTTCTTGCTTTCAAGGCCAAAATGATTCGACTGAATGAATCTGAAGAAGACCAAATATTTTATTTTTCTTAATATTGTATCCAGGCATCCATGACCCACTTCCATTTCAATCGAACGACCTTGGCTCTAAGACATCGAGATTAGAGCGTTGTGTTCGTAATCTTCTACGCATGATGTGTAAAGAAATAAAGGAAAATTCTATACACACAGGCGACTTCGTTTAAGACAAGGAGATTGATTACCGCATGTATTTCAGCTACTTAGATTCATGGCTTCAACAAGAGATGGCTAGTTGCAAAAACTTAATGGATAATTGAACAATGAAAACTTTAATAAAAAAAAAACTTTTATTCCTTCTTCTGGTGATTTTTTTTCCACGTGGTGAGGATTTAAAGAAACAAGAAACGGTACTGGAATTTATATTTTAACTTGCTAAGAATTAAAAATAAATAGTTTTTCTCTTGTTTCTTATCCTCGTTACTCTGATGTTAAATAATACGACTGGGTAACATTACAGCTATAAACGTTTAGATAAAATATAGCCCCAAGTTAGAGCAGAGTAACCTTGAGGGTTTACAGCGCTCAAATACAGGGTTCGATTCTTGTGGTGGGTCCATAGTGAAACTTTGAGTTTAAACAAATAAAGCGTATAAAACAAAATCACGCTTTATGAAACTATTTATCCATTATATCGAATAATTTGATAATTTTTTCTGTTCGCTAGAAAAAGTTGTCTTTTTAAAATTTGAAGTCGAGGAATATTAATTGTTGTTTAACAATTTTCCTTTATCGAAATTATTAGCACATTATTCTTTTCCATTGTTAAGGATATCTAATAAGTTTGTATTTGGATTAAAGTTCAGTATTAAAATCATGCTATCCCTGATGTATGCCCCCCAGTGGCACAGCGGTATGTCTGCGGACTTACAACACTAGAAACGGGGTTTCGATACCCGTGGTGGGCAGAGCACAAATAGCCCTTTGTGTAGCTTTGTGCTTAATAACAAACAAACAAACCCTGATGTAAAGTTATACATCTCGTGTGTATGTGTGACTTTGATCAGACAATTCATGTAAAATCTATCTATCAAAATAAATTCGGAAGTTTAAGTGTTTGTTAATATTTATGATGCCCTCCAATGACACAGCAGTATTTCTGCGGACGTACAACGCTATAAACCGGGTTTCGATACCCATGGTGGGTAGAGTATAGACAGCCTATTGTGTATCATTGTGCTTAACTTCAAACAAACAAAGAACATTTATACTTCTATTGAATTATTAAATGTTTTACTATTTTGTACAGATGAATAATTAACTTGTCAATTAATAGAGTATAGACAGCCTATTGTGTATCATTGTGCTTAACTTCAAACAAACAAAGAACATTTATACTTCTATTGAATTATTAAATGTTTTACTATTTTGTACAGATGAATAATTAACTTGTCAATTAATAGAGTACAGATAGCCTATTGTGTATCATTGTGCTTAACTTCAAACAAACAAAGAACATTTGTACTTCTATTGAATTATTAAATGTTTTACTATTTTGTACAGATGAATAATTAACTTGTCAATTAATAGAGTGTGTAATCAATAAAATGTAATATGTAATTACTCAATTGGAAAGATGAAAATGAATAATACGCGTAGTGAAAATAACTGAAAAAGACTTATATTAAGTTGATGAAAAAAAATCACAAAAAAGGGACAGTGTCCATTTTTGGGTAGAATAAGGACACAAGCCTGAAACGTTGTGAACTTTGTGGAATTATTATTATTTTCATATTTACTATTTCTTATGATTTTTTTCAACAAATTAATCTAAGTCATATGTAATTACTCGCCTTCGATATGATATTATACTTGCGAGACTCACAGACTAAAAGTATTAAAGCTGGTAAATAGCTAAATCAATCAATGTCAAATGACTGAGAAACCATAACTATGAAGCATCTTTTTCCTAGGTGTTTAAGTTATTATCCTATTTGAAGAATCTGCTAGAATTCATGAAATGTTCTGTAAATATTGTTGTTGTTCTATCGAATTTTGCGCAATGCTACGTAAGGGCTATCTGCACTAGTTGTCATTATTTTTTAAGTGATAGACTAGAGGGAAAACAACTACAGTCAATACCATCCAACGTTAACTATTGGGTTACTCTAATAGGATAATTGGGTTTGACCGTAACTCTATAACTGCCCCAAACTGCGGAGCGTGATTTTTATTTATTTTATATTTTGTCGGTAGCGAGGTGCAAACCACGAAACCACAATAAATATAAAGTTTAAGACCAAAGGAATAAAAAATGTCTTGGTCTTTTCTCAAGAGCAAAATTCATCACATGTTACAAATGTTTCACGAGGCGGATTTAGTAATCTGGGTTAGACGCATTGGTTCATAAGTAAAAGGGGACGCAAGAACAGCTACAGTAGCAGGAGATCAAATGTACAAAATCCTTCTGCAAGTTCAGACACAAGATAACGCTGTATTACTCCTAAACTCCAAGAAAATAGTCGTTCGTTGAAAGTTAACAGAAAGCAAGGAATTTGATGATATGTTGAAAAACTTTACATAGTTACGTCTTAGTATTAAGTGTCTGACTACAATCTTATTTCAACGCAACACTTTCTTGGTAGATTTATTTAGGGTTAAGCAGATTTTTTTTGTTTATTTATTACCTAGTGTTTGTTTG